>NC_138771.1:233219767-233409767 GCF_965119305.1 Pelophylax lessonae
GGTGTCTAAAAAAGTGGCACTCTTGAATAAAAATTGTCCACGTACAAGTGGTACCCCTTTCCGAATAAGGGTGACACCAAGTCCCAAACTACCTTACGCTGCTCCCTATGTAGTCTGGACAGTCGGAGGGCTCCACAGAGCTATCTTTTCCCTCGTAGACACGGAAACTAACTGTATAGCCTGTGGCCCTGTCACACAGCTTTTACAGTTTGACCCCGTATCTGGCACGATTGCTGGGGAGGTACTGTTTCATAGCAAGGCGGCCAGTAAACTTTATCAGGGACTCGACGCTGATTGAAGTGGTCTACGAGGGGCCGAATTTTGTTGAGCCGATCATATTCAGGGTCTCCCCGAGGACGACAGAGTTCATTGTCTAGATAAAAAATGGTAAAAAGGCGCTGGTAACCCTGGATATTATTAAATTAAGTGCTATTCTCTTGATCAATTTGTAATAAATATAATAAGATGTGTAAAACCTAGCTCTTTTTATCTGGTGTGATAAATATATTGTATAAATGAGTACAACCAAGGTCGATTCCATATACAAAATCACATAAAATTGGTAAAAGTGCTAGTGGCACATGAAAGTGCTATGTGATACAAAAAGATATAAAAGTGGTAAATTATATAAATACAAACTTAAATGTCCAATAATTATATACAAAGCCACTAATATTTATAAAGTGCTAGTGACACACATATGTGCTGTACAAAACAAATAAAGTGCTAAAGAGTACAGTGGTTACCACTAAAGTGCTTAATGATGCCTTATTAAAATGTAGGTATAAAACACAAAATACTTAATTTCATTATTCAACAAAAAAATATGATTGTGTTTAAATATAAATTAGTGCTTAAAAGTTGCTTCAATTGTGGACTGTGATCCAAACAGTTCATGCGGGAAAATATTGCTTGGATATCAGGTGCTCCAGTGAATAAGGATGCCACTCATTACTTCTTACCAGGTGCATGTAGGTCGCAAAGACCTCAAACGCCTGCGATCCTTTTTCTTAGGTGGATCAAACCATAAGCACATCTCCAATTCACTTGGAACTTAGTATGGTTTTCAACAAAATATTATGCTCCTTCTCCTCACTCCTCCTTTAGTTTACCTCACATAGATGTGAATTAAGCCCATATGCAGGAAGACAGATAAGAAGCCGACATAGTGTAATACTGTAACTTTATTGATAAAATATATCAATCATAAAGATTGGCTGCTTACTCTTTGTTGTGCCCTCCTGGCACTGGGCAATCAGCATTGTTTGCTATGGGTAGCAGGATCGGGGAACAGGATCTGCAGTGTCCTGATACTCTCCTTCCTGGTTTACCCCTGTAGCGTGCAGCGGTCCGGCGTGCGTCCCAGCCTGCGTTCCAGTGCGATCGGAGGTTCCTCTTTGCTTCTACTTCCGGGTTTAGCAGAGACCACAGTGCATTTAGCTTATGCTAGCATCATCAGGTGCCTTCACACTACTTTTACAGAGTTCATTGTCGCTGAAATGCATGAACCAAAATATTTGTTCAAATCGAACCCTCGACATAGCAGCAGAGAACACGCGCATTTGATTAATTGGGTCAGTGGACCAATATATCCGCAATTCATTCTTTTTTGTAATGCCCATGTTAAAGGATTGGCCCAGAAATTTTTTAAAATCAAGAATCGTTATAGGATTCCAGCCGAATGGTCTGGCAAGGGGTGAATTTGGGTTGGCGGCGATGAATTGTTGTGCGTATAAATTTGATTGATCCACAATAGATCTGTAAAGATCTTCAGTTAAAAACAGCTCGAAAAAGTTAAGGGGATTAAAACCAGCTGTTTCCACTCAAATTCCGGGTTGGGCAGTGAATGGGGGAAGAACTGGCGCTGTGGAATCTGTGGGCTGCCAATTAGGATATGCCAGCGCTTCAGGGAGGGCACTATATAGGAGGGCACTATATACTGACCCTGATTCTGCCAGTGAGGCTTCCCCATCTCTCTCATCTGACATGGTCAGTATACTGTAGGCTTCTGCACTACTGTACCAACGTTTGGTCATTTTAGTAACTAAATTTACCGGTACAGTAGTGTGACTAACAGGTAAAAAAGCACCTGGTTGTCAAGGACTATTTAGTCGCTACAAAAAAACTGCTAGTTCTAGCAGAGATCAGGCCTGACTCTGCTAACGCAGCGGTTTTGTGTGATTTGTGTTTTTTGGAAGTGACAGTAATATATTGATTACTGCACTTGCCTGGGTAGGGTGGGCTGGGCGGAGGGGCACAAACACTATACTAGTAATGGAGGTGTGTGTGTGTGTATGTGTGTTAGTGTACTTGACTCTAACTGATGCTAAATAACGGTGGTGTGGTGGGACCCTGACGCTAACTAGCCTAAGTAGCGTCACCCGTGACACTAATACAGTGATCGGTAATCACTGTATATAGTGAACACTGTGACAGGGCAGTGAAGGGGTTAACTGGGGGAGATCAAGGGGTTAAACCTTTATAGGGGATAGATGGCGGGTGGCCTAAACCTATTTGGGCTTAGCGCAAATTAGGGTCACAAGTGTCACTAATACAGTGATCAGTAGTTATCTGATATACTGTATATATTAGTGCACTGTGTGATAGGGAGTGAAGGGGTTAACTGGGGGAGATCAAGGGGTTAAAAGTTTATTAGGGGATAGATGTCGGGGGTAGCCTAAACCTATTTGGGCTTAGCGCAAGCGCAAATTAGGGTCGAAAGTGATACTAACACAGTGATCAGTAGTTATCTGATATACTGTATATATTAGTGCACTGTGTGATAGGGAGTGAAGGGAGTTAACTGGGGGAGATCAAGGGGTTAAAAGTTTATTAGGGGATAGATGGCGGGTGGCCTAAACCTATTTGGGCTTAGCACAAATTAGGGTCACAAGTGACACTAAATACAGTGATCAGTATTTACCTATATACTGTATTTAGTGCACAGAGTGATAGGGAGTGAAGGGGTTAACAGGGGGTGATCAAGGGGTTAAAACTTTATTAGGGGATAGATGGTGGGTGCCCTAACCCTATTTGGGCCTAACGCAAGCGCAAATTAGGGTCACAAGTGACACTAATACAGTGATCAGTAAAAGATCTGTATACATAGTTACATAGTTAGTGAGGTTGAAAAAAGACACCAGTCCATCCAGTTCAACCTATGATGTGTGTGTGTGTTTGCTGCTAACCGTACATTGTATACCCCTGTATGTTGTGGTCTTTAAGGTGCCCATCTAATAGTTTTTTGAAACTATCAATGCTCCCTGCTGATACCAGTGCTTGTGGAAGAGAATTCCACATCCTTACTGCTCTTACAGTGAAGAACCCCCTGCGTATTTTAAAGGTTAAACCGACTTTCCTCTAGTCTTAGTGAGTGGTTTACTGTGAGGGGTTTGGGGGGGTGATCAGGGGTAATCAAGGGGTTAAATGTGCCTATGTGAGGTAGTGTCAGTGTAGTGTTTGGTGGAACTCACGTTTTAGATGTCTCTGTCTTCTCCTGGAACTGAAAGGGCTCCAGGAGGGAAAGTTACATCACTTCCCCTGCCTGTGTTTACATTACACAAGCAGGGGACATGATGCCATTGGCTAGAACCGATCACCAAATCCAGACCAAAAATCATTGGTCTGTATCTGGTGACTGATCGGTTCTCTGCCGAATCAGACCAGGATCGGCTCGCGGGAGCACGCCCTGTGAGCCGTGATTGCGCCCGACGTAGGTCTACGTCGCCAGACCTTAAAGAGCCAATTTGCCGCAGTACTGTCCATGTAAGCACTCGGCAAGTGGTTAAAACAGGCACATCTAAGCATGCAGGCATCCGGGGTAAAGGTGTCCACATAGACCATCCTCCGCACCACCATCATCCCTTCCACGAACGCTTCAAGCCACGCTTTCAGATCCCTCTACTGCAGGATAGTTTTCCCAGTCATGACTGCAGACTGACAGCGGTGAGAGCCGGTGGGGCGGAGGATGGTCTATGTGGACAGCTTTACCCCAGATGCCAGCATACTTAGATGTGCCTCTTTTAATCATCAACCATGTGGGTTGCTAAACTCACATGGTTACATATTGCTACACTTAGAGGCACCTCTCTTCTCTTTTATACTCTGTAGCTCCTGCTGCATTTTGCTTCTTTTTTTTCTTTTTTGCTTCTATTTAGTAGGAAAATACTTGAAGTGATACTAAACACACACTGTTTAATTTACATTATCCTGTCTCTTTCTGTATGTGGATGATGGCACTGTAAGTTTTTAAATAAAAAAACCTAAGTACCTATTTTCTTTAAAAAAATATACATTGTTACATGTCCGATTCAGAATCACTCTCTGATAAGAGGAGGGAAGGACGACTGGGTTGAGAAGAATCCAGATAATCCTGGCCTTGCGACTCCAAATCTGGAGAAAGTTTACTGGGGATGGGGTTAATAATATTATTTATCATCTTTTGTCAGTGGCCATCTTTCTAAGGATGAAGGCATAATGTATATACATTACCAATTTTAGAACATAATGGCAGATAATTAATGACTACTACAAAATTAGGGCACAGAAGACTGAGGGTATTTTATTTGGTAGGTAATTAACCAACCCCTTATATTTCAATCTACATTATATATATGTTTTCTTCTAAGCCTATTGGCAATAGATGTGGTAACATACACTGAACAAAATTATAAACGCAACACTTTTGTTTTTGCCCCTATTTTTCATGAGCTGAACTCAAAGATTTAAGACTTTTTCTATGTGCACAAAAGGCCTATTTCTCTCAAATATTGTTCACAAATCTGGCTAAATCTGTGTTAGTGAGCACTTCTCCTTTGCCGAGATAATCCATCCACCTCACAGATGTGGCATATCAAGATGCTGATTAGACAGCATGATTGTTGCACAGGTGTGCCTTAGGCTGGCCACAATAAAACACCCCTCTAAAAATGTGTAGTTTTACTGTATTGGGGGGGTCAGTTTCTGGTGTGACCACCATTTGCCTCACGCAGTGTAACACATCTCCTTCACATAGAGTTGATCAGATTGTTGATTGTGGCCTGTAGAATGTTAGTCCATTCCTCTTCAATGGCTGTGCGAAGTTGCTGGATATTGGCAGGACCTGGAACACGCTTTTGTATACGCCGATCCAGAGCATCCCAAACATGCTCAATGGGTGACATGTCCAGTGAGTATGTTGGCCATGCAAAAATTGGGATGTTTTCAGCTTCCAGCAATTGTGTACAGATCCTTGCAACATGGGGCCGTGCAATTTCATGCTGCAACATAAGGGAATGGTCGTGGATGAATGGCACAACAGTGGGCCTCAGGATCTCATCACAGTATCTCTGAGCATTCAAAATGCCATCAATAAAATGTACCTGAGTTTGTTGTCCATAACATACGCCCATACCATAACCCCACCGAAAACCATGGGCTATTCGATCCACAACATTGACATCAGCAATCCCCTCACCCACACAAAGCCATACACGCTGTCTGCCATCTGCCCTGTACAGTGAAAACCGGGATTCATCCATGAAGAGAACACCTCTCCAAAGTGCCAGATGCCATTGAATGTGAGCATTTGCTCACTCAAGTCGGTTACAATGACAAACTGCAGTCAGGTTGAGACCCCGATGAGGACGACGAGCATGCTGATGAGCTTCCCTGAGACGGTTTCTGAAAGTTTTTTCTGACAGAAATTCTTTGGTAATGCAAACTGATTGTTGCAGCAGCTGTCCGGGTGGCTGGTCTCAGACGATCTTAGAGGTGAAGATGCTGGATGTGTAGGTCCTGGGCTTCTGTGGTTACACATGGTCTGCGTTTGTGAGGCCGGTTTGAGGTACTGCCAATTTTTCTGAAACGCCTTTGGAGATGGCTTATGGCAGCGAAAAGAACATTCAATTTACGGGCAACAGCTCTGGTTGACATTCCTGCAGTCAGCATGCCAATTGCACGCTCCCTCAAAACTTGCGACATCTGTGGCATTGTGCTGTGTGATAAAACTGCACATTTTAGAGTGGCCTTTTATTGTGGTCAGCTTAAGGTACACCTGTGCAATAATCATGCTGTCTAATCAGCAACTTGATATGCCACACCTGTGAGGTGGATGGATTATCTCGGCAAAGGAGAAGTACTCACTAACACAGATTTAGACAAAATTGTGAACAATATTTGAGAGAAATAGGCCTTTTGTGTACATAGAAAGTCTTAGAGCTTTGAGTTCAGCTCATGAAAAATTGGGGCAAAAACAAAAGTGGTGCATGTATAATTTTGTTCAGTGTATAATACTTATAATATATATATAATGCAAAACTTTAATACATTTCAGATGAATGTGCATGATTGGTTTTGTCTCTCTTGCGGCCCGCAGTGAGAAAGGTTTTTTAACCAATGAGTAGCAGCAATACTGCTATATAGGGCTACTGTACAGCACTATGTAAGTGGTTTTAAACTTGCTTAGACCTGAATGAATGAAAGTTTAATGCACTGATTTTGAATTGTACTCATTCATATTCATATAATCTAGGTCTCTTCAATTCTCCTGAAGAAGCAGACAGCGAAACCCATTGAGAATTATTCCACCTTTGACAGTTGTAAAGTGGAACTGATGTTAAACAGACAATGGATTGTTTAAATGCGGAAACAAGTGTTGTACTGTGATTGAAAGTGAATTGCATATAATACTATATGTTCCACTAGAGGTGATAATAAGCGGTACTATGATTAACCTCCATAAGAGGAGTGTTAAACCAACCCATAAAATATTTTGGACATATATGTATGTTTTTTTTTTTACTACAGAATGTATGTATAATAAAACATGAGATCATTTTAAACAAATTCTGTACGGCACCTTGAAAGTCTCATTCTCTCTTTGTAGTTTTCTTTTTTTTTTCTCCTTTTTTCCTTTACAAGCAATACATGCAAGTCCATATATTGACCTTGCGAAATGCAAGTTTGTTAGGACTTATTTTTAACCAACAATTTAAATTATTTAGTCTCTTTCATCTGGATTAGGTCTGGGGCTCCTTTCTATATTTCTATGGTTGGAGCCACTGTTGGGTGCCCATTGATGGAAGCCTTTATCTGACTACACGTACAAGTCTATAAGTTCCCAGTTCCTCTTTGAGTATGTTGTTGTAGATATTTTAAGCTCATAACCAAGTTACTTTAATGTAGAAAAATACATTTATACTCTGGTGTACATATGAGGTTTTTAGTGGCTAAATCATGCTACAACAATTTTTAGTGATTTATTGTTAAGAACAACAGTAGACCACAGAGATGGAACACATAGCTTCCTTAGGTGTGTGTAAAACAAGCTGCACATGGTATCATGTAGATGTGATTAATTGCACACATTTTAAGTATTGTATGATCATGTGTAATTAATTGCTACTACATGCTACTTGTGTAGCTCACACCATAGGGAGCCATTTGCTCAATCTGTGTAGTGAACAATTGCTACGCTTGACAATTAATCTCTAGTAAATTGAATAGTGTGATGGAACGACTAAAAATTGTCAGTATGCTTTTTACTTTAGAAAGTTCATATATGTATCATGCAATGAAGGGAGTCATTTATAAATTGTCATTATTATTCCTATTTGGCCTAATTTATAAATGTTAGGTCATCACTTTCTTACAACGTGCATTTTGTCTGTATTAAAATTCGCCATTTTCTGAAGTGTTTTAAAGTTTTTGCCATATTGTGACATGTGTAAAATATTTAGGTGCACTTGGGATGGTAAAAAATGCCCCCTTTATTTCATTTCAGTACTGGTAAACACTAGTGTTGAAGGTAGAGATTTGTGTATAAGGTTTTCTGGGACCTCGTAGGCCGCTTGTTACTTTATTGCTTTCATTTTTTTTTTTAAATTCCTTACATGTTTAATAGTATGTTTTAAAGTCCTTATAAAGCAATCACTTTAATAAAGAGGGAAAAAGAAGTAAACTGGATTTACAAACCACACTTATTAAAGTTTAGGATGCATCTGTATTGCAAAATACAACACTCTTACTGGAGTACTCCAATTCTCAATATGATACTTTAAAAAAAATATGCAATTTTTTACATAATTTTTCAGATAGCTACAACACTTAAAAGAACCAATCTACTGTTTCACAATACTCCAAAATTATTGTTTTTTATAAATTTTTCAAAAAACAGCAAAAAAAAAATGGCATCGTATTTCTGTTAGCCATTCTCTTATTACCACTTGTGGACGACTGGCCTGTAATGTACTGCGGGCAAGCGGCTGCTGTAGGCAAAGTGATGTACCCATATGTCAATGCCTACTTCCAGGTTTAGGGTGCGGGCATGCGCGCCCCCCTGCCCGGCTCCCGCTGTCATTGTACACAGCGGGAGCCTGTCAACAAGTCCCAGGCCAATGATTTATGGCTGGGACCTGCTGATCAGCTGTGTGCAGTCACACCCCAGAGCTTTTGTGTTGGTAAACAACACAGGGCTCTGTACGAATGGAGGATCTGTCAGTTTTCCCATCCCTGCAAAACAGGGAAGAGAAATTGAAAGATCTGTTAGTAAAAGCAACACATTTTACACATAGTTAGGCACATATTTAACCCCTTGATCGCCCTAGAAGTTAACCCCTTCCCATTCGGTGCCATTAAGACAGTGTATAGTATTAGCACTGATCATTGTATTAATGTCACTGGTGATGTCAGTGGGAGTTAGTCTGTTCCGCCCCAGCATCAGTTAGTTTCAGATTGTCCACCGCAATATAGCAGTCATATTATAACTCGTTGATCGTTGCCATTAGCAGTATATAAAAATAAAAAGTCCAGTTTACTGTATGTCTCATAGTTTGTAGGCACTATAACTTTCATACAAACCAATCAATATACACATATTAGGATTTTTTTTTGTTATCAGAATACATTTTATGAAGAAATTAGATTTTTTTATTGGATATGTTTTATAGCAGAAAGTAAAAAATATTGTTTTTGTTTCAACATTTTCAGTCTTTTTCGTTTATATCGCAAAAAAAATTCAGTGGTGATAAAATGGCACCAAAAGAAAGTTTTATTTATATGAAAAAATTATATAAGTTTGGTTTGGGTACAGTGTTGCATGATCTCGCAAAGTAATGCAGGTGCCGAATAGAAAAACATGGCCTGATCATGAAGGGGGTAAAACCTTTCGGAGCTGAAGTAGTTAATATACTTATGTTTTATCCAGAGAGCGGCTTTTAATTAGTAAAATACACCAATAAAGAACCAACAAAAAAGGCGAAAATAAAATAAAAATAATATAGTTAAATTATTTGTGTGTCATTCTATCATAGTTTGCAGTAGAAAGAATGGGGCCCTGCACAGACTATGTAACAGACCTCAACCATTTCCCCAGCCCTTTATCCCCCCCCCCCATGTCTCCCCTTAAACTTGAAGCACACCCTATGCCTGGTGACTATTCATACAATGCAGAGGGCAGTGTATGAGCTACCCCAGCTGCCTCACTGCACACATCCCTAGAGGTGCTTGCCTGGGGTCTGCACCCCTCTAGCCCAGTACTCTGCATCATCTGTATTCCCAAATCTCAACATTTTGTACCCCTGCAATCCTTGTTACCCAATATTTTTTACCCCCTGCATCAAACATTACACCTCACTCTGCACCCTCATTGAACCTTACTCTTCACCTTTGAATCCCCTATTACCCCAAACTCTGGAACACCTGCACCTTCTATTACTATCACTTTGCACAGCCTGCATCCTCCACTACTCTCTCTGTACTTTCATGACTCCTCACTCTGTAACCCTGCCCAACAACCCCTACTTTATACTCTGTATTTCCCACTGCTACTCACAGTAGCACACCATTACATCCCACTCTGCATCCCCTGACACATAACACCCATTGCCAGTCATATCTGGGCTGTTTCTGTCTTCAAAATTTGGAGTCAAGCATCAAATGGTTATGGGCAACTGCTGGTCCCTGGGGGCCCTGCTGTAGTAGTTGTCGTGGTACCCTGTGTGCAGCTCACAGGTGATCCTCCAAACTTCCCATGCTGGAAGCTCTGCTCAGTCATGTCCACTCCCTGCTGGGTGTGGGGGATTAAGGAAGGTGAAATCAGAGGAGGATTATAAAAGCAGAGAGGGGGAGTGGGGGAAGGGAGGATGGAAGACTCTGGGTCACCCATGTGCAGTCCCGGCTGGGCCCCGGTATTTAAGTTGACTCAAAGGGGCCCAAGGATAGTATGGAAGAACTGCCTATACTGCCCTGTCAACCTCCCTGGTTTGCTTTTTGAAACACAAGCCCCTATGGTATGTACAGCCCTGAGTGCTTGCTAAAGCAAATGTTACCTAATCTTAGACTATTTGACTAGACTTTTTTTCAACATAATGCCTTTAAATATTGATAATTGGGATCACGCTCACATAAACAATATGTTCTTCATGCCAGGGGCTTAGGGCTTTAGTTTAGCCTGAGGCAGCTTTGAATGGATGACAGCAATTTTTAACCTTCACAACATAGTGTTGAAAATGTGATTACTCTCAGTTTAAATTCGACACATTACCGGTATTGCTGTATTTTTAATGCCCTTTATAACATGCATGCTTCTTTAACTTTGCAAAGCTCAATCTTGACCATATAAATTAACGAAGAATGCAACAAAAGCTGCAATAAAAGAACTTTATCCTCCAAGCCTTCAAGTTGCAGCTAAATGAGATTTCTTTGAAATGCAGATCAGTTGAACTAGATTAGTGAATTTTAGCTCCTGTCAACATCATAACAAAATACAAATACAATTGTTCACTGGCCTTATCTCCATGCTTCCATCTGCTGCCTTGTTATTTACTTTCCTTGATTTACTATGCAGATCTAAATAAGGCACATCAAGGAGGGCTTACAACACAATGGCTTCTTAAGCTTTACATCAAGGTATTTGAAACTGAAGCCCTGAAAGGGCTGCCATCAAAGACATATCTCTAATGAACTTCCATATCTGAGAAGGTTTGGTATTTAATACTGCTGTGAAAAGGGAGAAAAACAAATCAGAACAGCCTTCAAAATAAAATACCAGGAAATCTTGATGAGATTAGCACCTACAGGAATTAATATCCCAATAAAACGAATGTATTGAACTGTATAGAGTTAACTTCCAACCTTGTTGAAAATTGATGTCAAAGAGACCCTAACAGCTGACAAGGTTGAAAGGTCATTATAGGATTGTACTGCTTTCATAGAAAACAATGAAACAGCTTTGGTTCTTTAATCAAGCCTTGTAAAGCAAATTATCAGGAACATACTGATCCAGTTTAGATGGCTAACAGATCTAGTAGCTATAATTGTACAAATATATTTTTGATGCATGTTTTACAAATGTATAAGAGAATCATGGTGTTGCAGCCTAATCTTCAGTGACAGCAAGAAACATTTTTTTTTTATTTTATTTTTTTTTTATAAGCGTCACTATTTCATTTCCTCCCCCACAGCAATCTATACTTGCTCCAGGAGAATATCCTGTCATAGTGTTTTAAATAGAATTTCCGTTTGATATTATTTTTCTACTAATTTATAGGGCAACTAAGAATAAGAGTGAAATTTTGTCACCAAAAAGTTTATTTGAGAAAGTGCGTATAAAATGTGATTACAATATAGCTATATGGTTAATTGAATTGTATATGTCATTTTAAATAAGTGAAGATTACATGGACATAGCTCTAAGAAAGCAAAGTCAAGATGACAAGTTACAAGCTTCAGTGCCTGTAATTTGTGCTGTAGGCCCACCAGATGATAAATAAGGTACGCATTGGTGTCTCAGGCCTTTAGGCACACCACACTTTTAGCTACTCTTGTCTATGACAAAAAAAAAAAACACATTTTCTTCTAATCCAAATATGAACAAAATATCTTGATACTGATAATAGGCATCATATTTGTTTGATTTATTTTTTCAACTGTTACTTTTGTCCGCATTAATACCCTAGCAAAACTGATACTGAATTAGACTAGAAATTATATGTCTAATTAATTAATCCCAATTATCACCTGAGACACATTTTATTCAGCTGTATACAACTTCTGAAACGCTTGTTGTAGAGACAGGTGCTTGAACAGGTTTTATCGTATATTGACTGCAGGCATACAACTGTGTCAACAGCTTTGTCAGAAATGTAACCAAACATAATCAAGATTAAAACAGAAACATTCTGTCAACCAAGCACTTTTATTTAGAAGTACTAGCCATCATCATTCTTATGTGTTCTTTGTTAAATTCCACTCGCAAGCCGTACTTTCTTCTTTTAGGCCCCTTTCACACATACGGTCCGTTCAGTTCATCAGTTCAGTCACGTCAAAATCGATCAGTTTTCCATCCATTTTTCATCCATTTTTTGTGAGTTGTCATCCGTTTTTCGTCAGTTGTTATCCGTTTTTCATCCGTTGTCATCCGTTTTTCATCCGTTGTCATCCCTTTTTCATCCGTTGTCATCCCTTTTTCGTCCAATCCTTTTTTTTGACAGATGAAAAATAGGGCATTCATCCGTTCAAAAAAACGGACATTGACGAAAGCGGATGAAAACGGATGTTAACTAATGATCATCCGTTTTTACATAGAGATACATTGATGTCCGTTTTTCATCCGTCAACGGATGGATGAAAAACGGACAAATGGACAGCATGTGTGAAAGGGGCCTTATGTTATTTATATGGTACTAAAGAACTTTCCACAATTTTTTAATCTTCTAAATCCAATCGAGCAGGTATTACAATATTGGCAGGTGGTCTATTTTTTCTTCTTTATAAAGAAGGGATCTGCCCATCTTTTTGATAGCCTAGACTTAAAGTGCTTGCAAACTCTAAAGTTGAGTTCACACTGGCATTAAAAACAGGTGTTTAAAAATGCCCCTCAAAAAGCCTATGCACAAGATACAATAGACGGCATACAGTGCTGGTAAATACATATTCGCCAGCACACCAAGGCTCTTGCAAAAGCAGTCCAAAATTTATTGAAGTTACGATCACATCAAAAATGGTGCAACGTTTCGGAGCCGCACAGGACCCCTTCGTCAGGCATGTGATACAGTGCAGGTTGTGAACAGGGAATATATAGAGACATACCACCAGTAAAGACCAGAGAGGTCTTTACTGGTGGTATGTCTCTATATATTCCCTGTTCACAACCTGCACTGTATCACATGCCTGACGAAGGGGTCCTGTGCGGCTCCGAAACGTTGCACCATTTTTGATGTAATCGTAACTTCAATAAATTTTGGACTGCTTTTGCAAGAGCCTTGGTGTGCTGGCGAATATGTATTTACCTGTATCTAATCCAGTTGCCAACTGGTGATCGCTTCAGCACCCAACACATAAGAGCCTACAAACCAGGAAGGTGTGCGATAGGAATATGTACTACATGGCATACAGTGCTGTTCACACTATCAAAACATGAAGCGTTAGCGACACTTCACTGCGCTTCAAAGTTTAAGCCTCATGTCGAGTCAGGAATCATTTGAAGCCTTTTAACGCCTCCCATTCAAGACTAATGCTCAGCAAAACGATCTGGCCGGCATTTTTGGCACGGGTGCAGTCCGTTTGCGCTGCGTTAAAATTAGTTTATTTCTGTCACTTTCCATTGTGGAGAAGCTTTAACACACCTTAACTCTCATTAACCACTTTCAGATTGGAGGATTTGGCTGCTCAAAGACCAGGCCCTATTTTGTGATTCGGCACTGTGTGACTTTAACGGACAATTGCGCAGCCATGCAACGCTGTACCCAAACAAAATTGACGTCCTATTTTTCCCACAAACAGAGCTTTCTTTTGGTGGTATTTGATTACCTGTGCGATTTTTATTTTGCGCTATAAACAAAAAATAGCGACAAATTTGAAAAAAATAACAATATTTGTCACATTTTTTTAATATGAAATTCTCAAAAAAAATGTAAAAATCTAAATTTAACATTTTAGGCCAATTTATTTTCTGCTACCTATTTTTGATAAAAAAAATTGCAATAAGCGTGTTTTGATTGGTTTGCGCAAAAGTTATCACGTTTACTATCTAAGGGAAAGATTTATGTCATTTTTATTGTTTTTTTTTTTTACTAGTAATGGCGGCGATCTGCGATTTTTTTTGTGGGACTGCGACATTGCGGTGGACAGATCGGACCCCTTACTGACATTTGTGACACTTTTGGGGGTACCAGTGACATTACTACAGTAATCAGTGCAAAAAATATTCACTGTTACTGTAAAAATTACACTGACAGGGAAGGGGTTAACTGTACTGGTGATCAAGGGGTTAAATGTGTCCCTAGGGGTGTGATTCTAACTGCCAGGGGGCATGGCTTGTGAAGTAATCACAGAGACATGCGATCCTATATAACAGGATCACATAGCCTTTATGATCACTTCAGGGAGAATGACAGATAGCTGTGTTTACATCAGCCGTCTGTCTTTCTCCCTCAGCTGCGGGAGATCGAGAGTGGCCGGCGGCCATCGGAGCCGCTGGTCACACGCGCTGGCTCCCTGTCTGGCGAGTCTCCCTAGAGTCTCCTGAGCGAGCGACGTAGTACTATGTCGCTTTGCCCAGGAGTGGCTGCCTGCCGCAGTAAAACTGTGGCGGGCGGTCGTTAAGTGGTTAAACACTTCAAAACCGCACATAGGGCATTTAGAGGGTGTTTTTAACGCTTGTAAAATGCCTCATAATAAAGTTCATTGACACCAGTCTGACGCCCATACTAATGGCATACAAACGATATATGAGCTTTTCTTAAGCATTAGAAATTTTGTCAAGTATGAACAAGCCCTAACAACTCTTTTCTTATTTGCTTCCTATTTGTTTTTTTTTGTTTTTTTGCAATACAATTTTTATTGAAGAACAACATGAAACTAATTTGTTTATAAATAAGTCCAAGTTTGTCAGTAAACACAATGTTTTCAGCAATCATGTGTGTCAACAATTAAACAAGAAAATGATCCAAGTAGATATAGCTGTCAGTCATAGCTTGCTTCCTATTTGTGTTAATCTTACAATTAAAAAATGTAGTTATAATTTAAAGATAAAGGCAAAGAGAAAAAAATGTGTGTGTGTGTATATATATATATATATATAAAATATACACACACTTTACTAGGTACACCTGTTCAATTGCTTGCTAACACAAATTGCTAATCAGCCAATTGATGTCAGAGGAGAATGGGCAGCCTGGTAGGCAACAGTAACTCAAATACCACTCATTACAACCAACTGTGAGATGCTATCATGTCAATATGGACCAAAATCTCTAAGGCCCCTTTCACACTATCCCTCCGTCGGACAGATTCCGTTTTTCTCAGCGGGGGATCGAGCCGCCGATCCCCCGCTGAGCAGCAAGAGGACAGCTGTGTCTCTGCGCTGTGTGCGGAGACACAGCTGTCAGTTCCCCATACATCTCTATGGGGGTAGTCGGATGGGAACGCACCGTCTGTCCGTTCCCATTCGATCCCATCCGATCCGATCCACTGGACGGATGGAAAATAGGGTTTCCATCCGTCCAGATTTGACGGATCAGATCGGGTCGGATGTCAGCGGACATGTCTCCGCTGCCATCCGATGCCCCATAGGAATGCATGGGGGGACCGTTCAGATCCACCAAAAAAAAAACGAACAGGCGGATCTGAACGGTCCGCCTGTGTGAAAGGGGCCTAAAGGAGTGTTTCCAACACCTTGTTGAATCTATGCCACAAAGAAATAGGGAAGTTCTGAAGGCAAAAGGGGTCCAACCCGGTACTAGCAAGGTATACCTACTATAGTGACCGGTAAAATCTATCTATCTATCTATCTATTTATATTGTGAGGGGGTAAGCTCAGCAGCGGGTGTGTGTGACCTCCTGGATGTGTTCACTACACAAAATCACAAAATTAGGCACAAAAAAAAAAGCATTACAGGTAAAAAAAAGAAAAAGGTGCAGTTAATTTACACTATATACAAAGTAAAAAGGGCAACAAAACAAAAAGAAACATGAAAATAAACCCTTGCCAACTTGGTAACTTACTACACACACACACAGGTTCCCTGGCTAACCACTAGGTGCAGCCTTGTGCTGCCCCTATCTCCCTGTCTAAGAGGATTGCCACACAGGCTATGTCTCATGGCACAGGCAGGTATCAAGCTCCCCAGTCTACACAGGCACAAAACTGGTTGCAGGATGGAGCAACTCTAAGCAACCTGGGAGTTTTTTAAGAGGCTCTAATGAGCCAACTTACTTCAGCTGGACTCATTACCTCTACCACTGAAGGACTCTCAGCACTTCTCCCTAGTGGAACAAGTCTGCATAGAGCCTGAATCTATGGTAGGACACACATACCTGCCATCCTGGATGCAACCAGGTGATTTTACCTGCCTGCTGTCACACTATCTATACAGTATTTATACTGTTTGCCCTGTCAGCAATATAGGGTAAACAACAGAACAGCCCCCTCTCTCCTTATCTCTATAATACAGGCAGCGGTGTTCTGTAGTTCATAGAGAAAAAATATCTTGTAGTCCAATTTAAGAGTGAGCAGCCCAGGGTGACAATGCTGTTCCTCCATTGATACAGAACAGTGATCCCTATGACAGGAAGTGTGTTCTACTCTTGGGATCACCTGGTGAAAATAAAGTTAAAACTGAAAAAAGGATACTAATTCAAGCACTACTTTTAAGTACTGGTATGCTGAAATATATTACATTTTTGTTCTTGCGTTTAGATGCATTTAAGGGACTGCTAGATAAATTATTTTTACTGAGTAATTGACCTCTTGTTGGTAGTCATTTCATTAGCAGTATATTGAAATTAATATGCTAGAAATTAAATGATTGCCCTTAAGTGGTTAAATTACTTAGTAGCATGATATTTAATTTATCCAAGTGGCTAGACACTATAAAATCTTTGTTCTGTCCTGTAAAAAAAACTGCAAGATTAGCTGATAACTGATATTTAATTCTGATTTTTTTTTTTTCCATAATGTATTTATTGGGAATGAAGTATTATAGATACAAAATAGTGAAAGTCGGAAACATCAAACATATAGGAATCAATATGTATCACTGTTTACATAAATCAGAGAAACAGACAGGCAGAAGTATTTTTCTGGTTATTAGTTTTTTAGTATCGAATAGAATAGTAGTCCACCAGGCTTATGTAATGGGTATTCTAAAAGTTTATTTTTGAAGCAGTTAGGGCAATAGTGTCAAGGAGGGAGATAGAGTGTGAGTGGTGAGTGTGAGTGGTAGACTAATAGGAAAGCAAGCTGGGGGGGGGGGGGGCATTGTTTCAGTTGCTTTGACTGACTATCTGATGCTTATGATCGCCTTCGACTTTCAGTGATGTTATTAGTGATGTTTCTGTGGTTGTGTACATCATGTAATTCAGGAAGATAGAGGGTATGGTGAGAAAAGGAGACGAACAGAGGGAGTCGAGGCGGAGAAGAAGAAATAAAAAAGAAAAAAGGGGGGGCATGCGGGAGGGAAGGGGGGAAGATTAGACGTGCCATCTCTCTCTCCCCATGTCAACTGTGGTGGTGGGGGGGGGGGGGGTTGGGAGAGTAAAGTTAAGATCAGAAAGGGATGGTGGGTAGTATCTTTTCTTTTTCCTTTTTCTCTTCCTTCCCCTTCCTCCCCCTTTTTTTTTTTCAAAACAACAATAGAGCTACTTTTTAAAACCAGAAGAGACAATGATGTCCTATGGTGTCACATTCGTTTTCAAGTATGTACCAACTGCAAAGGCTATCGAGACTGTAAGGAAACATTTGAAAGGAAATAATATTCTTTACAGTAAAAAAAAGAACTCAAGCTAGACCAACTATATTCCTTACTGGACATTTGTTTTATCACCACCTATTTCAAATAAAAGGATACCTTTTACAGAAAGAAATATCTGTAACACCCAGGGCTGATAAGAGGGTAGCACCGGTAATCCTGTACTGGGCCTGAGCAGCAGGGGTATCAGATGTGGGCCAGAGAGCAGGCGATCAGGGCAGGGGGAGCTCAAATACAGCAGCAATTCCCTGTGCGTCTCTCCCTGCAACATCTGAAACACAGCTTTTCCTCCTCTCCCTTCCACCTGGTTTCAGCTGCTGCAGGGAGAGACAGATCAATTCCTGTAAATGCCCCTCGCCATGCCAATCACCCTCTCTGTGCCTTATCCTCTAACCCCTAAACTGTGTGAAACTCACCCTAAACTGTAGGTGATCAGCGCTGCTACCTTAAAATATATAAATTCACAGTGCAAATAGTATCTGTGCAAAGTAATCAATAATAATCCAGTAGTCAACGACAATCAGTGGATAATGCAAATCAACTCCTAGTGCAATGGTGAATAGATAATAAGCTTAATAAATAAATATAAATGTAAACATATACAGTGCCTTGCGAAAGTATTCGGCCCCCTTGAACTTTTCGACCTTTTGCCACATGTCAGGCTTCAAACATAAAGATATAAAACTGTAATTTTTTTTGTGAAGAGTCAACAACAAGTGGGAGCACAATTTTGCTGCGATTACAGCTGTAAGTCACTTGGGGTATGTCTCTATCAGTTTTGCACATCAAGACACTGAAATTTTTGCCCATTCCTCCTTGCAAAATAGCTCGAGCTCAGTGAGGTTGGATGGAGAGCGTTTGTGAACAGCAGTTTTCAGTTCTTTCCACAGATTCTCGATTGGAGTCAGGTCTGGACTTTGACTTGGCCATTCTAACACCTGGATATGTTTATTTGTGAACCATTCCATTGTAGATTTTGCTTTATGTTTTGGATCATTGTCTTGTTGGAAGACAAATCTCCATCCCAGTCTCAGGTCTTTTGCAGACTCCATCAGGTTTTCTTCCAGAATGGTCCTGTATTTGGCTCCATCCATCTTCCCATCAATTTTAACCATCTTCCCTGTTCCTGCTGAAGAAAAGGAGGCCCAAACCATGATGCTGCCACTACCATGTTTGACAGTGGGGATTGTGTGTGTCAGGGTGATGAGCTGTGTTGCTTTTACGCCAAACATAACGTTTTGCATTGTTGCCAAAAAGCTTGATTTTGGTTTCATCTGACCAGAGCACCTTCTTCCACATGTTTGGTGTGTCTCCCAGGTGGCTTGTGGCAAACTTTAAACAACACTTTTTATGGATATCTTTAAGAAATGGCTTTCTTCTAGCCACTCTTCCATAAAGGCCAGATTTGTGCAGTATACGACTGATTGTTGTCCTATGGACAGAGTCTCCCACCTCAGCTGTAGATCTCTGCAGTTCATCCAGAGTGATCATGGGCCTCTTGGCTGCATCTCTGATCAGTCTTCTCCTTGTATGAGCTGAAAGTTTAGAGGGACGGCCAGGTCTTTGTAGATTTGCAGTGGTCTGATACTCCTTCCATTTCAATATTATCGCTTGCACAGTGCTCCTTGGGATGTTTAAAGCTTGGGAAATCTTTTTGTATCCAAATCTGGCTTTAAACTTCTCCACAACAGTATCTTGGACCTGCCTGGTGTGTTCCTTGTTCTTCATTATGCTCTCTGCGCTTTAAACGGACTTCTGAGACTATCACAGTGCAGGTGCATTTATACAGAGACTTGATTACACACAGGTGGATTCTATTTATCATCATTAGTCATTTAGGTCAACATTGGATCATTCAGAGATCCTCACTGAACTTCTGGAGAGAGTTTGCTGCACTGAAAGTAAAAGGGCTGAATAATTTTGCATGCCCAATTTTTCAGTTTTTTATTTGTTAACAAAGTTTGAAATATCCAATAAATTTCGTTCCACTTCATGGTTGTGTCCCACTTTTTGTTGTAACTCAAGAAAGTGGAGCACTACAGCACTTTGATTATCTGCACTTAAGGACTGTTTTGTTATTTGCACACAAGGACTTTTCATATATGTTTGCATTTATATTAATTTATTAAGCTTATTATTCACCATTGCACTAGGAGTTGATTTGCATTATTCACTGATTGCCATTGACTACTGGACTATTATTGATTACTTTGCACAGATACTATTTGCACTGTGAATTTATATATTTTAAGGTAGCAGCGCTGATCACCTGTTGTTTATTTATCATTTTAAAGGCACTAGCACTTTAATTGCTCAGCAGAAGCTACAAAACACATATATATATATATATATACACTAGCACATCATTTATACTAGCCCATTATTTATATCTTCATTATTTTCCATATGCGCGTGGCCATACCCCCGTTTTCACCCCAAACTGTGTTTACTATGCTCCAGTTTGCGAATGAACAGGAGCCTCTGTATGAAGCACTTTCTGTTCATTCACTGTCCAGTACAGTTGAGGCTGCAGACAAAGGGATGGAGGATTCCATTTCCTCACCCCCTTTCTCTGTCTCAAAAGTATTGTAAAAAAAAATCTAAAAATGATCCAAAAATTGTAAAATAAATAAATATTTGTAAAAAAAAAAATAACAATAATAATACAAAGAAATAAGGGCTTATTCACATGGGTTCTCTGGCCCAGAGTGTAAATGAGCGATCTGTTTGTGTGGCGTCGCTTGTTACTCTATAAGGATGCAGCGGCTGTAAGAACGCAGCTGCAGATTCTAATTTGACAGGTGTGCAGGTGTGGGTGAGTGGCTCTTAATGCACACTGCCTGTGTTCAGGGCCATACCCCTGCATCTGTCAAATTAGGACCTGCCGCTGTGTTCATAGAGTCACTGCATCCCCGTAGAGTAACATAGCCTGCCTACACAAAGCTCCAGCCCTACAAAAAATTAAAAAAGCACTGATTTACACTGTATGGGCCACATAGCCCATGTGAATAAACCCCAATCTCTATTCACACACAGAGCTTTATTTATTGAGTCAATACAGTTTTAGATTTAGCAGGGATTATGAAAGGTATTTTGTGTTTGTGTCCTCTAATAATGATTTCAGTGTATTTTAAGTAAACATATTGTTTTAATATTTTGGGGGAGGGGGGAGCCTATAAGGTAGGCTGTACAGGGTTCCATGGTTTCCAACAGCAGCCCTGGTAACATCCATTGTAGCTAACCTGTTAGTGGAGGATGTGGAGAGAAAAACATAGAACTCTTTCAGGGGAATAATGCCAAATCATTGGTATGTGGTATTCGAACATCAGAAATACAAGCTTTTAGTCAACACATAAACTCAGGAGACATAAACATCAAGTTCACACAGGAAGAGGTACAGGATAACAAATTATGCTTTTTGGATTGTATTACATGTCAAGGAGGAGACTGACTTTGAGGTCTACAGGAAACTCACCCGCACACTGTACATCAGTCTCTGCTTTTTGACTCCCATTACCCACTGGATCAGAAACTGGAGGTTATTAGAAAACTGCAATATTGGGCTGAATCATGACAAAAGACACAGAGTCTAAAGACAAAAGACACAGCTATCCAACAAATGCTTTGAACGTTGGTGGCTACTCAGACTGGGGTTTTGTTAAAACATTTACAAGGTCTACCATCAACACAGGACAATTTTAGAGAGGGGAATAGCAGAACACATTAAGTAATATAATAATCCCATACATAACTAGAGTGTCAGAAAAACTCAGAAGCATCCTTTACAAACATTGCATCCTTGTGTCTTTGGAGCTCAACAATACACTGAGGCGGAAGCTTGATCATCCAGAAGACTCAACACCGAAACACAAACAAAGTAACTGAGTAACAAAATAACTAAGTATACGCAGTGTAGCATAATGGGGGAAAACAAAAGTTCTGAACGCTGGAGAGAAGCAGAAACTTTCAACAAACAAATAGCCCAAAATGGGAGGGCATATTCTACAGGTTAATACGTAGTTTTCCTACACCTTAAGCTGGCCATAGACAGTTCAAATCTCAGCCGGTTCAGCAGAGACCAGCCAAGATTCAAACCATTAATGGGCAGGCTGATTGTACCCAAGTTGATCCATTGGATCCGTTGATCAACTTGGGTCCGTCCAGCATGTCAAATCTTTAGGATGTGATTATTGCCAGCAGCTATAGCCCCTAGCAATAATAACTGTGTTTTCCCAGCAGGGATGGCTCTCCTGTGCCAATCCCTGCTGGGAGAACACATAGCTTCACAGGAGGGATTCCCTCATCAACACTGACTGTGTTGATGAGGTAATCAAGAAATTTTTCTTCCTGCAACCACGGGTTAAAAGTAAGAAAATCGTATCTCCTATGGCCTGCTTTAAAAAAAGAGACAATCTTTTAAAAACAGTGAGGTGCACATTTCAACTAGTTCGCAAGAGGCATGACATAGGCTGTCCCTATCAATATCAATGTACTGTATTTTTCACATATAATGCCATTTTAAAACCTCTCTCTTTGGTTTTGACAACACACGTTTAGCCATATAAATAAAGGGATTAACACCACTGAATCTTTCTACATATGAAATTTAATACAAATTTAAAAACAACTTTCACTTACAATGTTATCACAGTCAGACACATTTTTAAAAAATCCACAATCATTAAATATGCCACTGTTAAAAGAGAAGTATTACCAAAGCTTTTTTGACCATACTTCTCTTCTGGGTCACAGGAGTGTTTATTTCAATGCTCCTGTGACTCAGATTCAGCCAGAGGAATGCAGCCCATTGTCAACATATGTCACAATGCTGGTCCAGGCTCTGGAAGAATCCAGACTTTAAGGTTGGAATCCTAACTGACAGCTGGGTCAGCCTCTCACTGTGCCATTGAGAGCCCGAACCAGCTGCTTCCACCCCACCCCCTCCCCAGCCCAGCGCTCCAGTGAGCACTGGAGTTGCAGGCGAGAGAGTGGTGACTGATAGTCACCGCTCTCTGCTCAGTGAATACCAAGACCTAAGTGATAAGTGTCCATGTGATCACTAAGTTCTCTGTCTTAGAGGCAGCGGGGGACAGTTACAGCATCAGATCGATGCTGCAGCCATATAAGTGAGTATGTTTGCTATTTTGATTTCCCACACTTCTCGTTTAACTGCTCTGATAAAACACTTGTACGGCATGCTTGCACATTATGGCAGACTTACCTCAATTTTTTTTTCCTTCAGTGATGCTATGGTCACACTTCTTTTCACTTCTTTCTTGCTTCTTCCATTTTCCCCTGATCTGACCCATTTTCTTTTTTCAGCCACTGGGCAGTCACTGGTGATAAAACTCACTATATCACTACATAATAGGCTGGACTTTAATCTCTGCATGTTAGTGCTTCTGCACATGGGCAGCTGAGGCCGCTCAACATAAATGCCAGTGTCTTTCTGTCACCTGGGAAGCACAGGTACAGCATACAAACTTTCAAAGACTTGAGTGGCCATGCACTGATATAATCAAGTATATGCTGGAGCAATCATGAAAATTTATATAACATGTTATATTTATATTTAGTATTTAGGCTATACAGATGCTGAGAATAGGCCAAGGCCTTCTACCAAAAAAAAACTTAACCCATTAAAGTTTAATTCTGATTTAAATCCAGCCATCTTGAGGCTTGTCATGGATCCTGCTTCTTCAGGCTTGTCATTAATCCTCCTTCTTCTTGGTGCCTATGTGATGGTGTTTGAATGCCATTCTATGCAGCAGCCCTGTAAACCCAGGCAAGCATAATGAGTCACAGTGGTCTAGGCTCATAGGAAATTGGTTGAATGACACTGGTTAGAGAAAAGGTGAGTATTTCAACAAAAGTTGTATTTTATTTCTCATCATATAATTGGCAATGTATATTTCACTTATCTCAAAAAGGTGAAGTTTCCTGCAGCAGGAAAGTGTTAGAACCTCTGTAGAGGTTTGTCGCTCATTTTCCTATTATCAGGCCCCCTGATGACATCTATGTGATGAAACGCGTATGGAGGAGCTGGTTCTGCGCACACATTGTCACTCCGTTTTCTAAGGGCTGCATTTTGCTTATATTCCAATTATCACATGTCAACAGAAAGTGAGGAAGGGAACAGACAGCAAGCATGTTTTCCTTTCTTTCTGCATTTTGTTACAATTAAAAATGAAAAGACATCAAAAATGATGTCACGACCCTCCCTTCTAGTTCAGAGGCTCAAGCGGAGCTGAAGCAACTCTTACCTGCCTCTTGCTGCAGCAACAGATCTCTTCTATAGTAATCTATCGCTGGCTGATTACAGGCAGCAACAGATCACTATTAGAAGGGATTTTGGTTGCTGCAAAGCTGCATGGGGGGAGTCTAGATAAGGTCTACACTGACAAGATCTAGATCTTCCATGAAGAAAAAGAAAGTAAGAATACATAAATAAATAAATATATATATATAATAACCTCTATAAAAAATTCCCTTCACAGATTTTTCCTGACCACCAAACAATGAAGTCTCTTGACCTACATGACATTTGTATTTACTGTACAAGCATTAAAGGAGTTTTAAAGGCGGAAGGTTTTTTTGTTATCTTAATACATTCTATGCATTAAGATAAAAAGCCTTCTGTGGGTAGCAGCCTCCTCAGCACCCCCTATTACTTACCTATGCACCCTCTCTGTCCAGCAATGTCCAGGAGTCCCTCGGCCGTTCTGGGACCATCCCTCCTGATTGACTGAGATACAGCTGCGGTGTCATTGGCTTCCACAGCTGTCAATCAAAGCCAGTGAGACATACAGGAGAGAGGGGGCAGGGCCAAATGCCAGCTCTGTGTCTGAATGGACACACGGAGCTACAGCTCGGCTCGGGTGCCCCCATAGCAAGCTACTTGATGTGGGGGCACTTGATAGGAGGGAGGGACCAGGAGCTCCAGCCAGGGACCCGAGAAGAGGAGGATCCGGGCTGCTCTGTGCAAAACTAACTGCACAGATGAGGTAAGTATAACATATTTGTTATTTATTTATTTTTTAAAGAAAACAAGACTTTACAATCACTTTAAATGCTCACATAGGTGTAGACATACCAGATGACCTGCTGCATTTCCTGCTTCATGTGCCATCCATTCCTCTCCGTCGGTATAAGAGGAGCATCTTGCCGCATCTTTTGAATGCGGGGCGCCCCCTTATCCCAATCTATTGGAAAAAAATGTTGGTTCTGGGCCGTGCGGCCTGGCTCCAAATGGTGAACAATATTGTGGCTGCGGAGGAGTGGATGGCCAGATGCAGGGACCGCTATGACAAATTTTATGAAAAATGGGCAACTTGGATGCATTATACCACCTCACATGCTGTATGATTTTACTCTTGCCACTATTTGGCCGCCTGGTACTGCGCAGGAATTGATGATTGACTTCACACCTATGTAACCGCTGATGAAACCCCACGTTATGTTCCTTTTTTCTTGTAATTTTTCCCTCTATCTGTCAACTTTCTGCTTCCTTCCCCACTCTTATCCCCCTCTGCTGGAATTCCCTCCTTCCCCTCCTCTTTCTTTCCACTGTTTTCTTTCTATGATTTATTTTGCCTGGTTCTAAGCCAACAAGAGGTGGAGCACTGCAACATTTGGATGTGATATTTTCTCTGTTAATGACCGACTCTTTTGGTCCTGCTTGACATGCTTCTGCCTGGTTTTATATGCTTCCTTTTGAGTTTATATTCCTGGCATTGTTACCTTTTATGACTATTCTTCGATGGTACAGTTGTTGTACCTTTTTGTATTGATAAAATTAAAATAAAGATTACTTAAAAAAAAAATGCTCACATAGGTGAAAGTAATTCCATTAAGAATTTTAGCATTTGCAAACTTTATAAAAATGGCTAACTTGCATTGAATAATTTTTTTCCTCTGTGTGTCACAATGAAGCTTTATAAAATTAATCAGCAGAATTTTACAGTTACAGTATATTCTGGGGTACATATCTGGGGCTGCACTAAATGTTGTAGAAATGTAAAATTACAACGAGAAGAATTATAGATAACTCCATTTTGTCACTATCCCTTCCTTACTAAAACCTAGAAAATAAAAATGTATGTTTCCAAATCTACTATCTAATTAAAGCCCCATTTGTCCCAAGAAATACAATATATGATATGTTAGGGTAAACTATAAAATCTAAATTATATAAGGTGTGGACCAAGACATCTCCAGGAAAAAAAAAACCTTTGGGACCTAAGGGTGTTGTAGAAAAAAAAAAAGGCCTGGAGACTCAAGTGGTTAAACACAATAAAATGCACATACAAAAAAAATGTACTTTAGAATAAATTGAAGCATCAATTCCTTAATGTGGATATCTAATGAATATGGATTGCTCCATGAGAAAAAAAAAAAAACATTTATACATTTTAATTTACTTGTTAGTACAGTGTTATTCTTTTTCAAGATATGTCATAAGAATGTAACACCATATGCCCCCAGCCTGACGTTTGTTGCTCTTTGTGCAGTCTAATGTGGCTGTCAAAATGTGTTATAATCACAAATCTTTTTCTACCCACGTTCTATTACTATCGCATCAAATGCACAGTCTTTGGCTGCACCTAATGATCTTTACATGTTTCTTGTTTAGTTTGTCATTTTCCTCTTCACTTCAAAGGTACAAAATTTTAAAATAACCAAAGCAAAATAACTAAATGTTCAATTCACAAGCATTAATATTATTTCGGGGTATATGTTATTTTAATTGCTAATTTTCCACCCTCCTCAATACAAAGGTCATTAAAAGTCTCACAGTTATTGCCAGACTGGTACCGGCCTAACACTATTTTAAAGATCAATAATGCATGTGATTGTCTCTTTGAAATGGCTTTTAGACACCTAAAAATAGGATAAATGTGCATTGGTGAATTCAGCGGAATTATGCAGCAATGCCTTTAGAAGAAAAAGGCAAACAATGGTAACGGAATACTGAAAGCATTATACTTTTATGAACTGAGCCTCTGACGTCATGTTAACTTTCGAAAGCATGACCAAATTTATCATTAGGCAAAGAATCTCTATGTCTAACAGTGACAGGCTGTCCATTCCCTGCACAAAGCTTGCTTAACTACCCCTCACCAGTCATTGTAGTAAAGCAGTTGCTAGGAGAAATGGTTATTTTGACAGGCCATTTAAAACTGACTTTTTGTTTACCAAGGTGTATGCACCTAGGCAAACACAATGCTGCTGTTCCAGCTGCCATTAAGACAGCAGAGAGCATAGACAAAATATGCAGATCTGATAGGAGTGGCCATGTGTCTTGTGATCGCTGTGACAGCCAATCACAGTGATCAAAAATGTAAACAGTATTGCTATTTGCATTGCGGGGCCTATTCCTTCCTTTACCAATGGAGGGAGGGGAAGATGGAAGACGTAAAGTTTAGGTAAACCCTCACTTTGTAAAACAACCAATTCAGTTTAAAATTGAAATGAAAGACAAAACATTTGTGTATAGATATAAAAAATATTATAAATACCTTGCCTCTTTTTTTATAAGTGATTGCATACCCTCTGTTTTCATCTGCATAAGAAGTCAGAGAGCTAGAGGAGGAGAAACAGTAGTCACTGATCTCTCCATTGACTGGCTGTACCAGGAGGGTGTCAGCACAGGTCTGATCATTGAAGTAGAGCAGGCTGAGTTATCAGCACATCTAGAAAACTCGCTACGCTGTGCGCCCATGCCTAGTGTGGTCAGTTTTTATTAGGAAAGCCAAGCAACTGGCAGGAAAATCAGGTATTGCACACAAAGAAAGCAATACAAAGAGAACAGGATACGTTCTCATACAAGTACATGGTACAGCAGGCACATATCAGGAATATAAAATGTTAGGTTTACATATTCTTTAAAGTGGAAGTAAACCCTCCTATCATTTTCAACCAAGGAAGCTGCCATCTTGGCCTCTGTTTAATCGTCAACTGCCACGATGCTGCACATGTGATCAGATATGACATGAGCCATTATTGGTTTGACAGTTTGGTTGAGAGCACATGTGACAGTTACATTTCCGACACGTTTAACTGTTTTGCTTCCCCTTTAATAAATGGATCCAAAGCTGGAGCTTTTTGCAAACTCCAAGTGGGCTTTCATGTGTTTTGCACTGAGAAGAGGCTTCCGTCTAGCTTCCCTGCCATAAAGCCCAGATCAGAGGAAGATTGCAGTGATGGTTGTTCTTCTGGAACTTTGTCTCATCTCAACACTGGATTCTGGAGCTCACTCACCATTGACCATCGGGTTCTTCGCCACCTCTGTTTCTAAGCCCCTTCTCCCTTGATTGCTCAGCTTGGCCGGGCAACCAGCTCTTAGAAGATTCCTGGTGAAATTTCCTTTGCAAATGTCTCAGCTTTCACCCAAAGTCATAAATGATACCCGTATTGTTTGTAAAAATGTGTGTAATGTCAGTTTCTATTACCTTTCAAAGGGCGAATGTAA
This sequence comes from Pelophylax lessonae, assembly GCF_965119305.1. NCBI lineage: Eukaryota > Metazoa > Chordata > Amphibia > Anura > Ranidae > Pelophylax > Pelophylax lessonae. The sequence continues at coordinate 233,247,968 of NC_138771.1, forward strand.
TATTTGACCAACAGAATATAGAGCCTAACACTCCTGGTTAAGAACATTCTACAAGAAGGAGGAATAATATGAGATATCTGCTAATCTCAATGTTTCTGAGCTGCAAGTTCGTCCAACATTTGGGAAGTTCAGTAAATGACTCAACAAATGGATGTTGCTAGGGAGGCGACACCAACCAGCACCCTAACAACCAGTGACTCATATCCGCCCTGCACACTCAGCTGTCAGCCAGGAATTCCAGGCTATCCATTTCCATTGTGCAATTGGGCCAGCCACCAGCACCTTAGCAACTAATGACACCATGCGTCCTAGTCTGCACCCCTTCACCATGGAAACAAATGATGCAGTACAACAAATGGGACAGGGCAGTGTGCAGTCATGTCAACTTGGTATCGATAGTATTGTGCACTGCCTGCCAGCCTCTGCACTTGCTGATACCAAAGTTACTGGTCTTGGGGGACACTTTTGGTGGTATGCCTGAAATTCATGGTAAAGAGTATGGACATGCCCCTTGGAAATTCTCTGTCAGACTACTGGATAGACCCAATACTGGTGTAACACCATCCTTTTTCCATTGGGCCATTCTTTCCATGATCATCTTGAGCTGGACCAAGCTAAGTGTCAAAGAGATCAAAGCATATGAATCCATCTTGCAAAGAATTCACAAAAAAAAGCATTTCCTGTACATTACTTTCCCTTTAAGCACTCCCCCCTAGAAAAACAAAAATTTCATGGCCGTTTAACAAGCTTTCTTGTTGCTTTTTTAATGCTTCAAAAGCAAAAAAAACTGCATTAAAAACACGTCATAAGCAATGTAGGTGCGTTAATGAGCGTTGCTTTGTTCTCCATTACCAACACACGTGTGAATGAGCCCTTAAGCCTTGTTTACACCTGCCAATGGTAAAACCCTGTGGCTGAGGCATGTTTTTACTGCCCCTCAACTTCTTTCCCTGTTGCTGCTGAGGCAGCGGCCTGAGATATACATACACATGCAAATGTGATGCTTTGCTTTTTGACTGCGAAAGGAATTAAACCGCCTGTCAATTGAATGGGGGTTGAACTGCAATTTCCCTGCAACCGTTGTGTGGTAATTAGGGACTTGAAACGGTAAGAAGGCGGTGATACAACACCTCCTTACCACCTGTCTATTGCTGTCTGAAGCGCAATCTGAATGCAGATCATGCTTCAGACAGCAAAGCAAGTTTAAATGAGGCCTAACAGTTTTGCCAAGGAGAAGGTTTCTCTTTTATAATGGCTCCCAGATCATTGGCTGTCTATGAGATCCACTGGTTTTGTGTTACTTTAGATCTCCTTGTTCCAAACTAGTGACTCTTACTGAAGCCACAGTGATGAGATTTTTAGATGGAATGGCAATTTGTTGGAATTATCTCTTATTTATAATGTCACTGGGTTCTATGGTAACAGAATTACTGTCTATCCTTGGCTTTTAAGAATGGGTACAATCTGTATACATCACTCTCACTTTTCTTTTTTTTTTTCTTTTTTTTAATTATTTTTGTTGGAACTTTTAAAAAAAAACATAACAAAGCCAATAGGGGCATACCCCGCTTTAAAACAAAAACACAATCTGCTACACACTACAAAAAAACACACAGGTAAAACAGGGACAGCACCAGCCTAAAAACAGGGCTGACACCATCCTAAAGTGCACCCTCCAAACCAACATTCAGAAAAAACAATGGCAATATAAACAATGGCAGAAGATCCATCCCCCCACCATTAAGAACCAGCAAGCATGCATATCAATCTCAACCACTAGATTCAAAGGATCATCCCCACCCCACTCAAATCACAAACCCATCTGAAAGGGTAGATAATCAGTCCTGAACATCAGTTGTTAGGGATGAATTCACCCACAGTTGCCACACTTTTTCAAACTTACGAGTACAACCTCTGGACATGTAAGCTTCTTTATAAAGAGGTACCACAGCATTAACTAGACCCTTCCAAAAACCCACCGTAGGAGGAAGTGTCGACTTCCAGTTCAGGACTATCGCTTTGCGGACATAAAATAGGAGAATCCCCACCAGGGTACGCACCGCTCTGGGAGCCTGTATAATGTCCACCAGTCCCAAAAGACATTTCCCAAACATTAACCGTCAGTGGGACCATGCCGTTAATTAGATCAGACACAAGACCTGTCACCTCCCCCCAGAAGCCCCCAACCGCAGGACACCCCCAAAAAATATGTGAGAACCCCACAGAATCACAAGGGCACCTCCAGCAGGAGGCCGAGACTGCAGGGAACATACCGTATAGACGTTCAGGGGTCAAATAGTTTCTATGCAACAGTTTGAACTGGATCAACTTATCTCTAGTAGCAATCAGAGATCTGAAGGGACCATCCCACATTTCCTCCCAGTCCTCCTCATCTAACCCCTGTCTGTCCGTGTTCCAAGTCACACACAAACCATCCAGACCAGTCTGGATGGAAGGGTGAAGCATCTGGTAAACAGCAGAAAGAGGCTTCCTAAAGGTATCATCTTGCAAAAGAGTTTCCAATTTATCACGTTCAAGACTCAATATGGGCCTCCGGAACTGTGCACGGTGGGCATGCCAAAGCTGAAAATAACGGAAAAAGTAGGAATTTAGCAGTTGAAATTTATGTTTAAGTCTGTCAAATGTAAACAGGGACTCCCCCTCACAAATGTCCGCTAGGGATTTCATCCCCTGGCCGCCCATAGGGCAGGATCCTGGATAGAGCGAAATTCCGGCAGATGTGGGTTGAACCACAATGGGGTATCCAGGGACCATACCACCCTCCCCTGGTTGGGCACAGTGATGATGACATGCCAAGCCCTGACCACCGTCCGCATGGAGGCGGTCAAGGCAGGATGTTTCAATAGTGAGTCGGGATCCCACTGAGCCACAGCTCCCTCATCTATTGGAAGGACCAAAGATTTATCCAAGTTCGTGCGAAGTCCTGAGAGGGAGGCGAACTGGTCAAGGATGACAAGTATTTCCCTCAGGGATGGTCCAGGATCATGCAAGAACAGGATGAGGTCATCTGTATAGAGTGCAAGTTTCTCCACTATGGAGCACACAGGTATCCCGCGCACCCTAGGAGAATGTCTAATCACTGCCACCAGAGGCTCCATGGCCAGAGCAAATAGAGCTGGCGACAAGGGGCAACCCTGCCTCGTCCCCCTCCGGACCCGAAAAGGGTGGGGACAATTTTCCATGTAATTGAATACAGGCCGAGGGTCTACAGTAGAGCAGACGGATCCACTGCAAAAACACCAGACCAAACCCAAAGAGTTTGAGCACCTCAAACAGGTAGCACCAGCGCACGGTGTCAAAGGTTTTTTCGATGTCCTAAGACACCAGGACCCTGGAACCCGACTCGAGGGGAGGGTGCTGAAGGTGAGTATACACCCGCCTGATGTTTATGTCCGTGGACTTGCCAGGCGTGAAACCAGTGTGGTCCATACTAACTAGGGAGGACAACACTCTCATTAGTCTGGTGGCTAGGACTTTTGTGAGGATCTTAAGGTCATAATTGCGGTTCTTGACCTACTGATTACCAACTGATTACCAACAATACAGACCTGCTCACGGATATAGAAATACGGGACAACTTAGGAAACAGTGACCATAGGTGAATTAGTTTCAGTATTAATTACAGTAATAGGAAACACAAGGGCAATATAAGGACACTGAATTTCAAAAGAGCCAATTTCCCAAAACTGCGCTCTCTGCTAGAAAATATCAAATGGGATAGAACCCTGGGAACAAAGAACACGGAGGAAAAATGGGAGTGCTTCAAAAGCATACTTAACAAAGGGATTGACCAGTGCATTCCAAAGGGAAATAAATTTAAAAGAGCAAAACTAAACCCTGGGTGGCTAAACTTCAACATAAAAATGCATATTAATGCTAAAGAAAAGGCCTTCAAAAAATACAAGACTGAGGGGTCATTGGCAGCATTCAAGCATTACAAAGAGTGTAATAAGAAATGTAAAGACGAAATCAGGGCGGCTAAAATAGAACACGAGAGACATATAGCGGAAGAGAGTAAAAAGAACCCCATGAAATTCTTTAAGTATATAAACAGTAAGAAAGCGAGGCCAGAACACATTGGCCCCATAAAAGACGATAAGGGAGTTTTGGCCACAGAGGACAGGGAAAAGGCGGTAGTGTTAAATAATTTCTTCTCTTCAGCCTTCACAAAAGAATCGGGGGGCTACACTAACCCAGCTTGTAAGGCCGAACTAAACAACACACCTCAGGAAATACCGCCGTGGCTAACAGAAGATAGACTTAGAACTAAACTAGAGAAACTTAACATAAATAAATCCCCGGGACCGGATGGCTTGCACCCGAGGGTTCTTAAAGAGCTCAGCCAGGTGATTGCCAGACCATTATTCTTGATCTTTAAGGATAGTTTACAGACAGGTATGGTGCCAGCTGATTGGAAAAAAGCCAACGTGGTACCAATATTTAAAAAGGGGCCGAGATATATCCCGGGTAACTATAGGCCGGTCAGCCTAACATCAGTAGTCTGCAAGATTTTGGAGGGGATGTTAAGGGACCACATACAAGACTTTAGTAATTAAAACGGTATTATTAGTAGTAATCAGCATGGATTCATGAAAAATCGTTCTTGCCAAACCAATCTATTAACCTTCTATGATGAAGTGAGCTGCCACCTAGATAAAGGTAAGCCTGTGGATGTGGTGTATCTGGACTTCGCAAAGACCTTTGACACCGTTCCCCACAAACGCTTACTGTTCAAACTAAGGAAGGTAGGTATAGACCATAAGGTGAGTACCTGGATAGAGAACTGGCTCCAGGGGAGGTTGCAAAGGGTGGTGATTAATGGGGAGTACTCAGATTGGGTGGGTGTGGAAAGCGGGGTCCCCCAGGGTTCTGTCCTGGGGCCAATCCTGTTTAATTTATTCATAAATGATCTAGAGGAGGGGATATTGAGTAAAATCTCAGTATTTGCGGATGATACTAAACTAAGCATGCTAATATCTTCTGTGCAGGATGTGGAAACCTTACAAGCGGACCTGAACAAAATTATGGGGTGGGCAACTACATGGCAGATGAGGTTCAATGTTGATAAATGTAAAGTAATGCACCTGGGTGCCAGAAACCAGAAAGCAAGCTACTCACTGAGGGGGGAACCTCTGGGTGAGTCTAGGATGGAAAAGGACCTGGGGGTACTGGTAGACAACAAGCTTGGCAGTGGCATGCAATGCCAAGCCGCTGCAAGCAAAGCCAACAGAATACTGGGATGTATAAAAAAGGGGATTCACTCCAGAAATAAAGAGATTATTCTTCCACTCTACAAGACTCTGGTCCGGCCACATCTGGAGTATGCTGCCCAGTTCTGGGCACCGGTCCTGAGGAAGGATGTGCTGGAACTGGAGAAAGTCCAGAGAAGGGCAACAAAAATAATTAGGGGAATGGAGGACATCAGCTATGAGGAAAGACTACAAGCACTGAACTTATTCTCTCTGGAGAAGAGACAATTGAGGGGGGATATCAATGTACAAATATTGTACTGGAAACCCTAGCTTATGGAAAAACCTATTCAGAGAAAGGAAATACAATAAGACGCATGGCCACTCACTAAAACTAGAGGAAAGGCGGTTTAGCCTTAAAATACGCAGGGGGTTCTTCACTGTAAGAGCAGTAAGGATGTGGAATTCTCTTCCGCAAACAGTCGTATCAGCAGGGAGCGTTGATAGTTTCAAAAAACTATTAGATGGGCACCTTAAAGACCACAACATACAGGAGTATACAATGTGTGGTTAACAGTAGACACACACACACACATCATAGGTTGAACTGGATGGACTGATGTCTTTTTTCAACCTCACTAACTATGTAACTATGTAACTATGTAATTAAGAAGTGAGATGGGCCTGTAGGAGGAGCAAAGGGACTATGTGTGCTTGGTACATACTATCAGGAAGGGAATCAACATCTAAGCAGTGCGAGAAAAGCTACTGGAGCCTGGGAGCCAGCTGTTCAGAGTAGGTTTGATACCATTCACCCGGCAGGTCATCAGGCCCCGGAGTCTTATTGTTAGGGAAGGAGGCAATCACAGCCTCGATTTCAATCAAGGACAGCGGCTGATCAAGTGCCTCTCTGTCCTCGTCCGAAAGCGAGAGTAGACAAAATTCCCCCAGCTCCCCAACAAGAGAGCCCGGGGGTCCGGTAGACGGTCATCATATAATAACTCATATTAATCCAAAAATTCCCCAAGGATACCCTCCAGATCCATAACCAATGCTCCAGTGGGGGATCTAATCCCCGAGATCACCGTCTGGTACACCGCCTCTGCAACTAAACGGGCCAACATCTTGCCATTTTTGTCTCCCCCAACCGGACGGCCTTGATGGAGGAGACATACTCGCCCCTGATAAAAGCTTTACACGTTTCCCATACCATGGTCACTGAGGCAGTGCTCTCATTAGAGACCCAGAAATCATTCAGCTTAGGGGACATAAGTAATTGGACATCAGTGTTGTGTACCTAGTGGGGTGCCAATCGCCAGCAACCCGGCTCCCTAACGGCACCCAAGACCACACTAACCTCAAATGGAAAATGGTCCGAGAGGCCAGCTGGGAGATAGGAGGTTGAGCTTGTGGTGGAAAGGACCGTCGCCGACCCAAACATCAGGTCGATACGAGAGCCCGATTGGTGAGTGGGGGAAATGCAAGAGAACACCCGATCCGTAGGATGCTTCCAGCGCCAAATTTCTTGAAGGCCAGACATCTCCGCCCAAGCCAGGGGGTCCGGATGAGACCCCCTGCTCGGATTAGAGGAGTCCAGATCCCGGTCCAGAATGGCATTAAAATCGCCCCCCACCACCAGTTTATGGAAGTCCAAAGTAGGAAGTTTACCCGAGACAGCATATAGTATGTCAGGATTAAATGGGGGAGGGATGTACACATTAGCCATTGTCCACCTAGAAGCATACATGGTCATCAATACAATGACATACCTACCCCCAGGATCAGTAATTACCTGCTCCACTACACAAGGCAGTGACTTGTTCAGGAGAATCGCCACACCCCTAGCATAGGAGGAATAGGTGGCATGAAAACCTTGTCTGATCCACGCCCGTCTGAGCGCCAGCACCTTGCTACCTGTTAGGTAGGTTTCTTGTAGAAATAAGACATGGGGTTTGTGAAATTGCAGAAACTTGAACATCAATGACCTCTTAACTTTATCATTGAGGCCTCTCATGTTCCAAGAGACCAATGTCATCGTATTATTCATGGGGGACGCCAGATAGCAATAGTAGAGGGGGAGTCAACATACATGCGCAAAGGACAACAGTAAAGATCTCTTGGATGGGGAGATGGCCTCAGAAACACATTACTCAGAAAAGGAATGAATAGGTGCAATAACATCAACCTCAAAAAAATAAAAATAAAGAAAAACTGTAGCACTGCAAAAAAAGCAGCAAACACCCTACTGTCTAGCATAACCCCAACAAACAACTAGGCAGTTTTGATCCCGAAACCTGAAAACGTAGACGTCTAGATGTCAACAGAGTCCTGGGCCAGGTCCCGGGAGTGTCTGTGGAAAGACTCTAGACGTATCTCCAAAAGAGGGGAGGTGGCAAGCTGTCCAGAGTGGCCCAGGCCCAGGCCAACAGGCCGTGGACAGTCCAGCGGGAGGGAAAGAGTTCGCCCTGGATAAGTGTGGGCCAAGGGGGAGTCATGGATATGTAAAACTTTTCAGTGGGACTCTCAGAGGTAGTCCTGGACTTTCTCCAAATGAAATACCTCACAGAGTAGTGAACTGTCACAAATCTTAGTACCACCTACCTTCATGCTAACAGTCTATATAGAAAGTGAATCTGAAGGCATTAACTGAAGTGCAGTAATTTACAGGACAAAAGTTAGTCTACTGCTTGTAGCTGTAGTGCTCACTGCATCCTAGATACCTGGGACCACTTACCAATACACAACCATAGGTAATCAAACTGCTTGTCCAAGACAACCCCACAGTGGTGAGGATTTATCCAACCTCCCTCTTAGTTAGTTAAAAATAAGGTAAAAAAATAAAAACAACAAATGTAAGGAGAATTAAGAGAAAAATTTGCAATGGAAGGGACCTTGACATCACTGTCAGCACCGCCAACTACAAGCCCTGCAGAGAAGCAGGAAAAAAAAGACTGGTTGATCACCAGTCCCAATCCTCAAGGTCCACTGGCTTACAAGCCAAAATCCAATATATTCCTTGTGTGCATTGAGGTATAGCCAGTGTACAGCATAGATTCCAAAGAGGAAACAATAAGGATGTGCCAGGGTGTATGCAGCTATCCCTTGAAATGTCCAACAAGGGCTTCCAAACAGTGGGAAACTGTCACCAACAGTGATTGCTAGATCTTACACAGTACATCAATGTTTCCTGCTGATTGCTCAAGTGAAGCTAAACCAGAGATGGGCTGCCATGTACCTAGCGGTTGTGAGTGCGTGCCTCCATCTTCATGAACCATACCAGGCTACATGCCTTTCAAAATTGGAGGGGTATCTTGCATATATGGCTTTTTAACATTCAGCTGCTGTCCCAAGAACTTCCATTTGTGGTAAGAATCCAGCAGAAAAGAATCACGAGTGAAAGTCATCATGTTTGTGTAGCTGGGCTGTCATTTATCAGGGTTAATGATGGATGTACATGTTGGATAACGTGATTAACTATAGATATTGTTTCTACAATATGTGTGTGCTTATTTATTTTGTACATGTTTTGTGAATGAGTAGCAAGAGTTACTAAATACCCCATTCACTTAGGGTTTGAGCAGGATATCTGGGGGAACCCTTATCTTAAAGGGGCTTTAAGATTCTGATAAGTCTCCTCCTCAAAGACCCCCACATATATGGGGCCAGGGATGTGGGAATGAGGTTTGATTTGCAAGGTACTCTGCCCATGTTAAGGACATGTAGTCTGATATAGTTTTTTTTTTTGGGGGGGGGGGGGTCTTATGTTGGCTGTCTCTCCCTCTCCTGGCCAGCCAGGCTGCCTACCCAGATAAGGCCTTGGAGAGAACATTTATCTTGGGGCCTGTTCGCCACCAGGGAGACACATTTTGAGTATTGCATGATGCACAACATCCAGAATTTTATCACTGAGGTCCTCTATGATCTATTGTATATTTATGTCATTGTATACCTACCTTACATTCTCCTGTTCTTCTTTGACTTAAGCAGCACATAAGAATGGTTTTCTTGATGGCTGCCTGTACACCAAGTTGGAGAGGTGCCTCTTCGAGCAAACTCAGGATCCTTTCCTTTGCTACACTGCCACTGATCAAGGCTTGCTCATGGACATGGCCAAACTTTTGGATATTTCCAATTAGCTCTCAGAACTAAAAGCAACCCATCACATTTTTGGGTTTACCAAATATTATCGCCAGTTTATCTGTGATTGCGCCATAATTGAGGCCCCTATCACAACTCTGTCCCAAAAGAAGGCTAACACAGAACCTTGCTCCCCAAAGCCTTGAAAGTTTTCCACAACCTTGAAGGGGCCTTTCTCTCTGCATCCATCCTCCAATTGCTGGATATCACCCAGCCCTTTTCATTAGAAGTGGAGATGTTTTGTTCCAAGCCCACAAGGGCATGTCTCAACCTTGTACTTTTTTCTCCAAAATGTTTTCTGATGCTAAAAGAAATAACACCACTAGGACTGGGAATTAAAGGATTTTAAACTTCATATCCTGGCCAGCACTCTCTTTTTCCCCTGCAAAGTTCTTTGTGACGTCTTCACCTCAAAACCCTCAAATGGTCACGGGACTCCAAGTTTTCAGAACATTCAGGTCAGGGGCGTAACTACAGGGGTTGCAGGGGTTGCAATCGCAACCGGGCCCCATGCTCAAGGGGGCCCATGGGGCTCCCCTGTACACCTGAAAAGGAGGGTCGGCGGGGGCAGTATGTAGAGAAATCACTGTCCTCCTTTTTCCTTCTGTAGCTGCAGGAGTAAAATGGAGGAGATTGGTTCCTCTGTACGCTGCCCCCACCACTTCTCCTATCCAGTATACTTGTGTTCTGCTGTCTCTGGGCCCCTGTGTGCTCCCCTGGTCCCCCCCCCTTCTGTGCTGCCTCCCCCTTCAGAATGCTCCCTTCCCTCTCCTGCCGGCTGCTGTAGGGGATGTGTCACAATAGAGAACCAGGAAGGGGTCGGTAAATCTGTAATTTACTAGCTTCTTTCTTTTCTGAATGGACAGAGTCATAGTCAGTGACATTGTAAAAAAATTTAATAAAATGATAAAAATAATACAATTAAAATACCAAAAAAAAAACTACTGACACAAGTGGTCGATCTTCCAGGATCGCAAAGGTCACACTTGCGACAGGGCCCAGGCATTCCACCACCGTGGGGAGGCCCCAAGATGGCAGGAAGGGGGCCCACTGCAGAACTTGTGAAAGGGTCCCGCTGCGGGACCGTAATAAAGGTCCCCGCAACTAGAGTAAAGGGCCCCAGGGCGCCAGGGGTCCCTTCATGGTTTCTTGCACCGGGGCCCTGAAGGTTCTAGTTACGCCTCTGATTCAGGTATACAACATACTTGTGCTTTCCTTCATAATACTGATGTTGGCCTTCTCTTCACATGGATGTCAAAGAATATGTTGCATTAATCGACTCCACCTTCATCTCTTTCATTCATTTGTCTTCCACTTGCTCTGACCTTTGGCCTGAATCTTGTCTTCTTCATTGCCCACTTTAGTTTTGCCTGAACTTACGATCACCTCCAAATCCACATACATGGATGGTCTTCAAACCTTTTTGGTTTGAATGAAAAGCATTATGTTTGGCAATAGGCAAAAAATGCATTCCAGCAAAATAATGTTTTTCCACCACCTATGAAACCTAGCAGTGGCACTTTTATTGGTTTAAATCTGCTTTGCTGCATCTGGAGTGGGACTGCTTGCTAGCTGTCAGGACCCAGGTCAGAAAAGGAAACCCTTTCTGTGTCATGTCTCTTCTTGTTGAACTACCTGGGATGCTGAACAGCAGCCTGGACAACTCTTTCAACAATCTTGACTTTAATCTTGTTGCGCTTGAGCCCTGAACCCTTTGCTCCTCGCACGACCTTCCTGTTTTATATTCAAAAGCCATTCTCCTGTGCTCAAAATGGTGAATGGAGAGGTATACAGTGTAGGAATTTCTTCTCAGCGCCAGCAGCTTTCTACCCCCTCAGGACAATGGGTATCCTTATAATCTACAAAACAAAAACAAGAGAAGTGTATGGTGAAGTGTGATCGGCGCTAATTCAAAGTGGTAAAATTTAAAGAACTTTGAATTAGCGCCGATCACACTTCACCATACATTTTACTATTAACGGTGGGGACACCGATTTAGACTGGCAGCTTTTTCGTTATATATTTTGTAACACATTTTTCACATTTATACTTTCTTGTCGGCTTGAAATTGAACTCCTCAGGTAGCGCATTGATCCTCGTTTTGTATCAAAAACATGAGAAGGGCATACTGACCTAACGCATTACCTCAAAACATTTTATTCAAAGAATAAAAACAACAATTGTTATACTCACAAATGCATATTCTACACACACGTCATAGCAAATGGGACCAATTTCTATCAGGTCTACCGATGCTGTGGGAAGACAAGGCAGCATCCCTGATGGTTGATGTGTTTCAAGGTTGAACCCTCTTCACCAGAGCCAAAGTAGTGAATCTGTAGTGAAGGCGATTGGTCCCACTTGCTATGACATGTGTGTATAGAATATGCATTTGTGAGTATAACAATTGTTGTTTTTATTACTTGAATAAAATGTATTGAGGTAATGCACTAGGTCGGTGCGATCTTCCTATTTTAGCTATGCCTTTGCACTTCCTGTTTGCCAGATTTTTTTGCTCTCTTCAGCCAATATCTCACTATTTTCACTCCTTGAACAATATTGCCCTAAAATTGTTTCTCTTGACCTTTGAAGCCTTTGCATACCTTTTGCCTTGAAACTTGTTTCTATTGAACCTCAAACCCCTTTAAATACTTCTATATCAAGTCGTGCTAAAAGTGAAAAATGGAACAAATACAGTCCATATAAGTCCTTAAATTGGTGTAATCCTTAGTTTTCAAACCAGGCTCCTTATGGATGTATGCTTACCAGAAAGGTAAAATTTAAGTACAGATTCTTTGTAATGTATCTTGTCCACTTGATGGAAAGCCGGAACCGGTAAGCTCGTGGTGACTCAGTGGTCGTTGAATCATAAAATTAAATAGAAACCGCAATAGCGTAAAACCCAACATAAATGATATATTGTGACTTGTAACACCAAAGTGATCATTCAATGGTTAGCTCCAAAAATTGAGTTGTGTTGATATAACCAACACCAATGTGAATGCTCACAGATAGTTACAAAGAAAAAAATATATTTAAAAAGAAAGAGAAAATAAATCCCATGCAATAGGACACCTTAAGGTACCCCTTACCAAAGTGAATAAGGGCAATCGCATGTGACAATCAGAAATCAGTGCTATCCTTCACCAGCTGAAATCGCCTCTTACCATGTGAAAGCAGTAAAAACGCCAAAGTGAATGGAAGTAATCACATAAACACTCTAACATCCGTGCTTATCCTTCACCAGCTGAAATCGCCTCTTACCAAATAAAACTGTTAAACAAGCCAAAGTGTAACAGGGCAGACACGTGTAACACTTTAGAATCAGTGCTAGCCTTCACCAGTAGAAATTGCCTCTTACCAAATACAGATGATATACACGCCAGTAGATGGATCAGACTCCATGAATAAGACGCTTGTATTGAAGCAAATTCTAACCCAGATGACTCGAAAAGGATGGCCACAAGGTATTCACCGCCATAAAAAGAAAACAGCTTCCATAGTGTAAAACCGCTTTAAATTTTATTAAAAATAAACAAATAAAACTCACAATTGGTCAGGAAGTACAGAGCATTGATGGTGTAGCCGCCGCAGTCAGATGACGTCAGTACGCCGTGTTCTTACGACGTTTCGTCACAGATGACGTTTTCAAACAGACAAGATACATTACAAAGAACCTGTACTTAAATTTTACCTTTCTGGTAAGCATACATCCATAAGGAGCCTGGTTTGAAAACTAAGGATTACACCAATTTAAGGACTTATATGGACTTTATCTGTTCCATTTTTCACTTTTAGCACGACTTGATATAGAACTATTTACTGGGGTGTGGTCACACTTGAAGTTGCAGCTATTTAAGATCTCCATTAGCACGGTTATTATTTCTATTTTTCCCTTTAAATACTCCTTTGCAATCTGTCAGAAACTGAATTAAAGGTGCTTAAGAAGTGATTTGATGAGAATTTAGACAGACACAAAACATCTCCTGCAGGGGTGAGTCCTGTTCTTTGTTGAAAAAATGACTCCAGCTTGAGTAGGTGCATTGCTTCCAGGGATTTGGATAAAATCCAAAAATGTTATCCACTTCCCCTAATCACAGAAATGTTGGAAAGACTCCATTCTGCGGAAATTGTTACAAAACTAGACTTTAGGGTGGGGGGGGGGGGGGATTTACCCTTATCTGCATTCACCAAGGAGAGGAAAACCTGCCTTTAGAACCAGATATGGGCATTTCAAGTCCTTGGTTTTACCTTTTGACCTTTGCAATGCTCCTGCAACTTTTTAACACTTCATCAATGATGTCTTTCGAGATCTGTTAGACCAGTTTGTCACTGCATATCTGGATGATATTCTCATAACCTGGAGGAGCATCACAAACATGTTTTCACTGATTACATAGTAGATAATGAAAATTATTCCCTTTGTGTGATTACCTGAGGCACAGATTGCCTTTAGTAAGCTAACGACTCTTTTCACTTCTGCACCAATATTGGTAAAGATCCTGAACTTCCTTTTTTCATGGAAGTAGATGCCTCAGACTCTTCCACAGGAGCATTCCTTTCTCAGTGAAGAGGAGAAAAGATGCAGCTTCATTCTTGTTTTTTTCTTTTCTCTCATTTAATTTCTTTAGTCAAAAGGAATTATGACATTGGTAATAAAGCAATTATGAAAAACTTTTCCGAATGGAAGCATCTGCTGGAAGGGCTAATCACCCTGTAACTGTTCTCAGTGATCATAAAAATTTGGTATTCATTTGTTGTGCCAAGAAATTGTCTTCTAGACAAGCCCACTACATTTGTCTCTCTTGTTTTCCAAGATAAATTTTATCATCTCGTATCGACCAGAGTCACGGAACGGTAAGGCTGATATCTTAACAAGGAGGTTGTCTGAGCCTCCAGGAAGGCAACTCTGAATGTACAAGCCTATTTCAGAAGAACTTCCTAGGGGCCGCAATTTCCAAGAAATTCTTGAGTCTCCTTAAAGAGGTGTATGAGAATGACCCCCTAAGGACATGACCTCAAGTACAAGAATAGCAGTTTAACTAAAGCAAATCGTCTTTATGTACCTGAATTGGTGTGGGTAGAAGCCCTCAGGTTGGTGCATGACTCTAAACTTGCTGGGCATTTTGGGGTTTCTAAGACGGAATAACTTTTACCTTGTTCCTTTTGGTGGCCTGGTTACAAAAAGATGTCAAGAACAATGTGACCTCGTGTTTGACCTGTGAATGCAGTAGGAAACCCTGATCTTCTCCTTTGGTGTTACTCCAACCACTCCCTGTTCCATAAAGACCATGGGAGTCAATCTCTATGGAATTTGTGGTCGATCTTCCCATTAAAATGAGATGACGACTAACTTGGTAGTCGCAAATCATCTCACTAAGGTGGCTAATTTTATACCTATTAAGGGAGTACCCTCTGCTGAACAAACTGCCAAGTTGATACTTTGAGAAATCTTTGAACTAAATGTATTCTTCAGAATTTTGGAAAAGCATTTGGTCAGCTTTACGCGTAATAATTCATCTATCTTCTGCTTTTCATCCTCGGGTTATTGGTCAGGCTGAGAAGACCAATCAAACTTTAGAGCAGTATCTTCCTTGTTTTGTTAGTAATCTTCAGGATGACTGGGTGAACTATCTTCCAACAGCAGAAATTGCTTATAACAATTCTAAACGTAACTCCACTTCTCAAAGAGCTTTTTTCCTAAATACTGAATATCATCCAGTTTTTATTCATGATCTCCCTCTGTCAACTCTAATTTCTGCTGTTACCAACAAATTAAATATATCAAAGAAGATTGGGGAGAAATTGGTTGAGACTTTGGCGGAAGCTCAGAAATGCTACAAAAAGGCTGCTGACAGAGATCACAAGGCAAATGAGGTTTAATGTTCATACATATAAAGTTATGTACTTAGGGGCTAAGAATATGCATGCATCATACATACTAGACAGAGTACAACTGCGAGAATCAATGGTGGAGAAGGATCTGTGTGTTCTGGTAAATCATAAGCTTAATAATGGCATGCAATGCCAAGCTGCAGTTTCCAAATAGAGCAAAATCCTTTCTTGTAATAGGAGAGCTATAGACTGCATACATTGTTTTTGGTCCTGCCCAATTGTTCCTTTCATTCCAGTAAGAAGTTGATTCATTTTTATCCACTGTCTTGGGTGTACCTAACATTTTTCATCCTAAAAACTGTTTATTGAGTATTTTTGGTGAACTGTCAGTTTCTACATGTATTAAAAGATTATTATGCATACTGTACTTTTTCGCCCAAAATACTATTTTCCTGAGCTGGAAGGGGACTTCCCGACCCTCTATAACCACTTGGCTTCAATTGATCAATAATAGCCTACCTCTGTACAAGCTTACTTTTGAGCTCCAAAAACAACCCCATCTTTTTGATGCATTGTGGCATAGATGGGTATCCAGCCCTCTTACTCCAATGTTCTCAGGCCCAGGAGACTAGTCTACACTGCTGACATCTTCTTTCTTTCGCATATATATATATATATATATATATATATATATATATATATATATATATGTGTGAGTTAATGTATACTGTCACTAATCTGCTTAACTTTAAAGCTGTATCTTTCTGCACTGTATGTACATCCCCTATCATTCCCTATGTGACTTGGGAGGCACTATCTGGTTATTGTTGTAACCTAATATTGACTGTTGTTTTTTTTTAAAACTCTCTGTAAAAATAAAAATAGAAAGGTATATGGACTGCAGAGAGAGAGAGAGAGAGAGAGACACACACACACAAGTTTACCCTTGTACAAATCGATAATAAGACCTCATCTGAAATATACAGTTCAGTTTTGGGCACCAGTTCACATAAAGGATTTTGGGGGAACTGGAGAAAGTTAAGAGAATTGAAACCAAACTGATAATTTACATTGGAGGAGCTCAGCTATGAGGATAGATTAGAGGAACTGAATTTATTATCTATTGAGAAGTGGAGATTAAGGAGGGATATGATCAACATGTATAAATACATAAGTGGTTCCTATAGTGAACTCGGTGTTGAGTTATTCACTTCAAGGCCATCAAAGAGGACATGGGGCACTCTTTACATCTGGAAGAAAAGAGATTTAATTTCCAAATACGGCAAGGTAAGAAACGGTAAGAGCTGTGATAATGTGAAATAGACTCCCTCAAAAGCTGGTTCTGTCCAGCTCAGTAGATTGGTTTAAAAAAGGCCTGGATTCTTTCCTAAGTGTACATATTATAACTGGATACTAATATGTAAGGTAAAGTTGATCCAGGGAATACCTGATTGCCTCTTGGAGATCAGGAATTATTTTTTCCCCTGGCTGGAGCAAACTGAAGCATGCTTTGCTGGGGGTATTGCCTTCCTCAGGATCAACTGCGGGTATAGGATTGTATTTTTTTTTTCTGCTTATTGGTAGAACTAGATGGACTTGTGTCCTTTTTCAACTAGACTAACTATGGGATGCTGCACAGTGGCCTGGATAATTTCTTGAACAATCTTGCCTTAAATCGTGTTTCTCTTGAATCTTGAACCCTTTGCTCCCATGAACTTCCTATTTTAGCCATGCCTTTGAACTTCCTGTTTGCCAGATTCATTGTGCTCTCTCCAGCCAATATCCTGCTCTTATCACTCCTGCTACTGTTCATATCTTCACTACTACTTTTTACCAACCCCCTATGGCTATTTGACTACACATACACTAAATTATCAAAAGTATTGGGGCGCCTGCCTTTATACGCACATGAACTTTAATGGCATCCCAGTCTTAGTCCATAGGGTTCAATATTGACTTGGTCCACCCTTTGCAGCTATAACAGCTTCAACTCAATTGGTAGAGGGGGGATTATGGTGTGGGGTTGTTTTTCAGGGGTTGGGCCTGGCCCCTTAGTTCCAGTTAAGGGAACTCTTAAGGTGTCAGCATCCCAAGACATCTTGGAAAATTTCATGCTACCAACTTTGTAGGAACAGTTTGGGGATTGCCCCTTTCTATTCCAACATGATTGCGCACCATTGCACAAACAAGGTCCATAAAGACATGGCTGAGAAAGTTTAGGGTGGAGAAACTTGACTGGCCTGCACAGAGTCTTGACCTCAACCCTATAGAACACCTTTGGGATATATTAGAGCGGAAACTACAAGACAGGCCTTCTCGTCCACATCAGTGCCTGACCTCACAAATGTGTTTCTGCAATAATGGTCAAACATTCCCATAGACACACTCCTAAACTTTTTGGACAGCCTTCCCAGAAGAGTTGAAGCTGTTATAGCTGCAAAGGGTAGGCCAACTCAATATTGAACCATATGGACTAAGACTGGGATGCCAATAAAGTTCATGTGCGTGTAAGCGCAGGCATCCTTATAAATTTGGTAATATAGTGTATAGCAAGGAAATGGCTGCTTTGCTTGCCGACACTTGCCTCTGGCTCCAGGCACTTGTCCCATAGAAATACAGTCATAAGAAATGCGGGAAGAGGTGTCAGCTGAAATGTTCTAGGCAGGCTCACAGCCTTCACTCTGCATTTATGTGCTGTTCTCTTTTAATAACTTCGGAGCCCAACAGGTTAACCCACAAATAGGGAAACGTTATGAGGAGCAGTACAGATAAAGAAAATAGGAGAGGATGCCACCGCATAATGATTGCAAAGGTATTGGCCCATGATTTTCTAGACCACTATTGTATTTTTAAAGGTATGCGAGTGTCCTTTTTTTCTAATGAAATATTGTGGAAGGGACTCAAGCAGGCAGTTCATGTGAAGAATCCCACCAACATGACAATTGAGGGTGCTCTGTAAGTAGAAATGGACTCACATTTCTCCAAGCCGTTGTGAACAACAGTCATTGAAAATGTTCAGTTGCAGTTATTGCAAGAGGGCACAACAGTTACTGAAAGTAATGGCTCACGTATTTTTGGAATACACAAATATGCACAGTGCAGTAACTGTGGATAATTTTCCTCAACAAAAACAGTAAATGATCAAGCATTATGTTTTTGACTCGTTTGCATGCCTCATGCAAACTGGGCATAAGAAATGTTTCTTCAACAGGGGTTTGGCATTTTTTCTTTCAGCCTGCAAAAGCAACAGTATTTTAGCCTATGTATCCATGCACATTTGAACGTTTACAGGCATATTTGTAGAGAATCATTTACAGACTGAAAAAACCATCACAAGTTTGAGAGGAACTTTTGGACAGAATAAAATGCTTGACACACCTAAACACATTTTTAAGTGTAGGCTTTTTCTAGTGTTTTCTAATGTTTTGGTGAAAAACTATTATAAACTCAAAAGCTCGTAAATGCGCCTTAACATGCGCTCCATAGGCTAATTTTTTTTGCTGATTTTTTTCTGCCAGCAGTTCTGCCATATTTTCTGCCACCTAGTGTGCATTTACCCTAAAGGTTTTAAGTTTATACTGGGGTCTTTAAATGTTAGAAAGAAGGCATTAACTGCCCTACTTAGGTCTTCAATTGCCAACATTTTAATAATTGGGTTTATTTTTATCTTTTCTTATTCTTTTTATTCTTACTAGGAGTTCATACAGTAGAGAGAAGAATAAGAAAAAAAAATCAGCTTTATTGTGTACAGAATGTAATGTCAGCATACGGCTGTTAAATAAAGGACAACATTCATTATGGCTTGACTCTTTGACCTTGTGGACTGCATGAGCAGCAATACCCTGTAACCCCCTGTAGCTCACAGGAAATTTTTGAGAAACTGGATGCCATGGATTAACTAAATCTTCTTATTTACAGGACCTGTGTCAAAGGGTTGAGCTAATTCTGTGGAAAATTAGACATTTTATTCTGTGCTTAGAAATAGGTCTGAAATTAGTAACCTATTTATTGTAAATGTTCGGGATTTTAATTCTTTTATTAATGCTCTCCTGCAATGCCACAGTTGGGGTTTTAAAGTTGGTTACTTAGCAGCCATGATCATGGAACCAAACCTATCAATTTTGTTCCTGAGGTCTTTACAAATTTGACTGCTCAGGGCAACCATAGTGTCTTTTGTGGGGCTTTTTATATACCATGTGTGCCAAATTCCTACAAGAGAGGTGGGTGCTACTAAATAAAAGGGTAGCCACAGCTCCCATAATGGCAAAAAGAGAACACCAAAGAAAAAGATAAAACAGAAGCAAAAAATCCATAATGCATGGCAGAAGAAAAGAAAAGGAAAAAGGAAGATGGCAAAGAAGTCAAAGGGAGGAAAGAAGTGAAGCAGAGCAAAGTGGTGTGAAGACAAAGACAATAAAGTAAAGCTGATTGTGACCAATTTGAAACTTGTACTACTGTGTTGATGCTATACACCTTGTACCAGAGGGAGGCTCTGTCACTGTAGTAATATAGGAAAATGTTACACAAGATTTGCATTAAAGGTTAATGCGAGGTTCAGAACTATCATTTTTTAGTAGAGAAAGCTGTGCTTTTTTTTTTTTTTTCTCCGTAACTGTGCTTTTGGCTTTCTCCCGATTCTGTTATTCTGGATCAGAACATTCAGTTTAGTGTCTGGGTTTTTTCTAGATGCCTGCAACCTGGCTGACTACACAGGTGTGCAGGGTGAATATATACCCAGGTCTGAGGATAGCTCAGAGCTCCCAGTTTGGAGACAGCTTCGACTTCGGAGACTGCTCCCTGTGTGGGAGATGGAAGGTCAGGGAGCCACAGCCAGAAGCTATGAGATAGAGGCCTCATCGAGGGGTCAGAGGGCCCAGACAGAAGCCAAGAGACAGAAGGTCTCACCGAGGGGTCAGAAGTGCCCCAGCCAGAAGCCAGGAGACAGCAGGTCTCAGTACCAGGAGTCAGGTCGGCTCCCATCAGGGGTGCCAGGAGAACTCCAATTCATATGCCAGAGGTGGGCCGTGCAGCAGGGTGCTGCAACTGAAGGACAGAGAACCAAGTGTTCCAGGAGTGCTGGACAACACAGTCAAAGGGACTGGTAAGAGGAGCAGCAGTGCTGCCAACAAGTGAGCCAGGTAGCTCAGTATTTTCATTTGGGCCAACAGGTTCGCCCACAAATAAAGAATCGAATAAGGTGCAGCGTTTCTTAAATAGGTACCCAAGGTTGGAAAATCTGCTAAAGCAGGCCAGAAGAGTATGCAGCCATTTCAGGCAGTCATACACAGCCAGTGCTCGGCTGGCTGAAATTCAGTGGGAATTCCACCTGCCGGTAAAAAGTCTGATTTGTGACATGCTCACGAGGTGGAAGTTGACATTTGCAAAGCTGCAGCAGCTGCACAATCAGCAGGTGGCCATCAACGAGTACCTGTGGGAGTATGGCACATTGACAGGCTCAGGCCGGTTCGGCTTTTTTTCCCCACGCCAATGGCTTTTGATAAAGGATGCATGCACTGTACTGTCACCCTTTGAGGAGGCCACAAGGATGGTGAGCCATAACACTGACAATGCATATACCAGTGACACAATCCCTCTTGTGTTCCTGCTGGAGCAGACTCTGCGTGGCATTATGGACAGGGCATTGGAGGCAGAGCAGGGAAGAAAAGGAGGACTTCCTTTCCACTCAAGGCCCACTTTTTTGCAGACACCATTCTTGCTATGCCTCAGAACACACAAGAGGGGAGAGAGAGGAGGGGGAGGAGGAGGATTCTGGTAGTTTTGGAGGCATTGAACCAGAGCAAAACATACCTCAACCCTTAACAGATGGTTTTCCATCCCCAGAACCCTTGGGAGTAGTACATGGCTGGGAGGAGGCAGTTCCAAATACTGTAATCCTTATTGACACTGAGAAGTCTGCTTCTCATGCCTCCGGAAACTTGTGGTGCATGGGCTTCCTCATGCTTCAAAGCCTGCGAAAGGACCCAAGAATATGTGGCATCAAGGAGAAGGATCACTATTGGTTGGCAACCATCCTTGACCACTGTTACAAAGGGAAGTCTCAGAACTCACCCTGTCCCCACAGAGGGAGCAGAAGATGAAATCTTGAGGACACCTTAAAGAGGAGTTTATAGAACAAAGAGGAGCCTCCAGGAAACTGGACTATTATAGGCAGTATTAGACAACAAGCACAAAGACATAGGTATATAAATGTATAAAAAGTGTAAATTGATTTAACATCAGCATAAAAATATTTTGAAAAGCAAGGGGATACGGGCTTAAGGCCCGTACACAAGATAAGAAAATTGGAATTAAAATTTTGTCCGATGAACGATCTGCCAATTTTTGGATCATTTGTATAGTGTAGGGATCAACCGATTATCGGCAAGGCCGATATATCCAGGGCCGATATGCACTTTCCCCGATATATCGCAATCGCCCCCCCGGAAGTTACCGGTATTGCCGATATTGTGCGTGGCGCACATGTGACATCATTGTGTGTGTTGCTTCATGTGTCTCCGCGTGCTGGGCCTATAAATAGACACGTTCTGCTGTCTAAGACCTCCTCCCACGCCTTGGACAGCCTCGGATAGTGTGTGCAGCTGGAGTTCGGTCACGGTGCCAGCCAGCCAGCCCCCCACAGGCCCTGGCCTCAGCCACCCACCACAAGGTGCCAGCCAGCCACCCACCCACCCACCACAGGGTGCCAGCCAGCCAGCCATAGCAGGGTGCTAGCTGACAGCCATCGACCCACAACAGGGTGCCAGGCCTGCATCCAGCCACCCACCCCACAACAGGGTGCCAGTAGCAAGCCACCCACCTCACAACAGGGTTCCAGCAAGCCCGTCACTCACAGGGTGACACCAAGCAAGCCACCCACCACAGTGTTATAGCAAGCCAGCCACCCACAACAGGCCAGGGTGAGTGACACCAAGTCAGCCACCCACAACAGGGTGACACCAAGCCAGCCAGCCACCCACCACAGTGTTACAGCAAGACAGCCACCCACCACAGTGTTCCAGCAAGCCAGTCACCCAAAACAGAGTGACACCAAGCCAGCCATCCACAACAGGGTGACACCAAGCAAGTCACCCACCACAGTGTTCCAGCAAGCCAGCCACCCACAACAGGGTGACACCAAGGCAGCCACCCACCACAGTGTTCCACCAACCAGCCACCCACAACAGGGTGAACCCAAGCCAGCCACCCACAACAGGGTGACACCAAGCCAGCCACCCACCACAGTGTTCCAGCAAGCCAGCCACCCACAACAAGGTGACACCAAGCCAGCCACCCACCACAGTGTCCCAGCAAGCCAGCCACCCACAAGAGGGTGACACCAAGCCAGCCACCCACAACAGGGTGACACCAAGCCACCCACACTACCAGGCGTCAGCCACCAACCCACAACAGTGTGCCAGTAAGCCACCCACACTGCTAGGCGTCAGCCACCAACCCACAACAGGGTGACATCAGCCAGCCACCCCACAACAGGGTGCCAGCAAGCCACCTACACTGCCAGGCGTCAGCCACCGACCCACAACAGGGTGACAGCAGCAAGCCAACCCACAACAGGGTGCCAGCAAGCCACCCACACTGCCAGGCGTCAGCCATCGACCCACAACAGGGTGACAGCAGCCAGCCACCTCACAACAGGGTGGCAGCAAGCCACCCACACTGCCAGGCATCAGCCACTCACCCACAACAGGGTGCCAGCAAGCAACCCACCCACAACAGGGTGCCAGCAAGCCACCCACACTGCCAGGCATCAGCCATCAACCCATAACAGGGTGCCAGCCAGCCACCCACCCACACTGCCAGGCGCTGGCCACCGACCCACAACAGGGTGACAGCAGCCAGCCACCCACCAAAGTGTTCCAGCAAGCCAGCCACCCACAACAGGGTAACACCAAGCCAGCCACCCACCACAGTGTTCCAGCAAGCCACAACAGGGTGACATCAAGCCAGCCACCCACAACAGGGTGCCAGCAAGCCACCCACACTGCCAGGCGCCAGCCACTCACCCACAACAGGGTGCCAGCCACCCACACTGCCAGGCGTCAGCCACCAACCCACAACAGGGTGCCAGCAAGCCACCCATACTGCCAGGCGTCAGCCACCGACCCAGAACAGGGTGCCAGCCAGCCACCCACACTGCCAGGTGTCAGCCACCAACCCACAACAGTATGACAGCAGCCAGCCACCACACAACAGGATGCCAGCAAGCCACCCACACTGCCAGGCATCAGCCACCGACCCACAACGGTGTGCCAGCCAGCCACCCACACTGCCAGGCGTCAGCCACCAACCCACAACAGGGTGCCAGCAAGCCACCCATACTGCCAGGCGTCAGCCACCGACCCAGAACAGGGTGCCAGCCAGCCACCCACACTGCCAGGTGTCAGCCACCAACCCACAACAGTATGACAGCAGCCAGCCACCACACAACAGGATGCCAGCAAGCCACCCACACTGCCAGGCATCAGCCACCGACCCACAACGGTGTGCCAGCCAGCCACCCACACTGCCAGTCATCAGCCACTGACCCACAACAGGATGACAGCAGCCAGCCAGCCCACAACAGGGTGCCAGCAAGCCACCCACACTGCCAGGCGTCAGCCACCGACCCACAATAGGGTGACAGCAGCCAGCCATCCCACAACAGGGTGGCAGCAAGCCACCCACACTGCCAGGCGTCAGACACCGACCCACAACAGGGTGACAGTAACCAGCCACCCCACAACAGGGTGCCAGTAAGCCACCCACACTGCCAGGTGTCAGCCACCGACCCACAACAGGTTGCCAGCCAGCCACCCACACTGCCAGGCGTCAGCCACCGACCCACAACAGGATGAAAACAGCCAGCCACCCCACAACAGGGTGCCAGCAAGCCACCCACACTGCCAGGCGTCAGCCACTGACCCACAACAGGGTGACGGCAGCCAGCCATCCCACAACAGGGTGGCAGCAAGCCACCCACACTGCCAGACGTCAGCCACCGACCCAAAACAGGGTGCCAGCCAGCCACCCACACTGCCAGGCGTCAGCCACCGACCCACAACAGGGTGACAGTAACCAGCCACCACACAACAGGGTGCCAGTAAGCCACCCACACTGCCAGGTGTCAGCCACCGACCAACAACAGGGTGCCTGCAAGCCACCCACACTGCCAGGTGTCAGCCACTGACCCACAACAGGGTGCCAGCCAGTCACCCACACTGCCAGGCATCAGCCACCAACCCACAACAGGGTGACAGCAGCCAGCCACCCCACAACAGGGAGCCAGCAAGCCACCCACAGCAGGCCAGGGTGCCAGCAGCGAGCCATTTTTTAACCTTACTGTATTGTCTCTTTCGAATTGCAATGGAGATGGATTAAGACAGAAAAAGTAAAAGTGTGGTCTGGGACTATTTCTTGTCTCAACCATCTCCAGGAAAAGCAGCAGTGTGCAACACATGCACAAACAATATAGCATGGGATCAGTAACTGCAAAAAACTAAAATACGTCAAATCTTTGGGCCCATCTAAGAGTTCATCATATTGAATTATATCATGCAGCACAGAAAAACAAAATGAATATCAATGTAATTTTGAAATACCTCCTCCACTATCCCAGGCAACAATTACAGATATGTTTCAGAAAAAAAACAGGTTTCACAATCTAGACTCAGATGGAAGATCCCAACTGCTGGACAGAGTAATGACATAGATGATGGTCACTGATAACCAGCCATTTACAATGGTGTCTGACTCAGAATTTAAGCGGTTGATGTCCATACTTGAGCCAAGGTACACACTGAAGAGTGAGAAGTATTATTGAACCGAAATGCTGGCAAAGATTCACCGAAAGGTCATTGAGAAAGTAAAGGCAATGCTGCAACCAGAGAATGACGTTGGAGAGTGCCCCTGTGTTCCAGCTACCAGGAAGTGCCGACATCCATCGGCTGTTACCGAGCGTCTGAGACAGCCGGAGCCATCCTGAATCACTGCTCCCACGGACGGACCATTGACACTACTATATGACGCTCCCTGTACATACTCGTTTGTGACTACATTGGTGTTTGATTGCCATTTTTATATTAAAGCCTTCATACTGCACTTAGAGTGGTGCCTGTTTTTCCTTTACAGTTTCCCTCAAGTTTTCTTCTTACTTGCATCAGAGCAGCCTTCACTGCTAAGGAATATTGCATACATATGGACTTGTGTATGGACTATTTTTCATATGTATTTTACATATGTATTTGATACCTATATCCTTTATTTAACTCTTCAGTGTGGAACTGTTGGCCTCTTCCTGTTTTCTTGCGCCAGTATACAAACATGTTGTTTGTTTTACACAAGTAAAAGAGGAACCTCTATAAAAAGCATGAAACTAAATAGTGAAACGTCTGACGGGTTTCCAGAATTCAAAATTATGCTCTTCTTTAGAGATGCTCAAACACATTTATACATAGATGTTCTAAAACACAAAAAGGGAGTAATGAGTACACAATGTTATGAATGTAAAAAGCATAGACATGCAACAATATAGTAAAGTATGAAATGCACAATGAGATGTATACTAACCAGAACAGAATGAGATGCTCTACATGCCCAATTAAAGAGGTGTTTATACAATGACTTTTCCGAATCTAGAAGGTTACAGTCACGTGGAAAATGTAGTTTTGAGGCTTCTGTTGGTCAAGAGAGGAGCGGTGGAGAAGAAGGGCACCTAATTGATACATTTCACAATTTTTTTAGTCCCCAGCACCCAGGGCTGTCAGCTTCAACATCCCATCGCAGCATCTGCATCATATGGTGGATGATTATCTAGGGGCAAAAACAGAGATGGAGAACTTCCCAGCTGACGTTCCACTGGGTTACTGTGTCATGAGAATAGACCACTGGCAAGAAGTTGCCCAGTATGCAATTGAGCTACTGGGCAGCCCTGCATACAGCGTGTTTTTGTTACCAACAATAGAGCGTGTCTGTCCACAGACTCCCTGGACCGGCTGACATTTATCAAAATGAATCAGTCTTGGATTAGCAGCAGCTATCAAGCCCCTGATGCCAATGTTGCTGATTAAAGTGATTGTAAAGTCTCATTTCTTTTAAATTGAAAATAACAATCATGTTATAGTTGCCTGCCCTGTGCAGTGGTTTTGCACAGAGCAGCCTGGATTCTCCTCTTCGTGTGTCCCTCTTCTGTGCTCCTGGCCCCTCCCTTCTGCTGAGTGCCCCCACAGCAAGCAGCTTACTATGGGGGCACCTGAGCTGAGCCACAGCTCCCTGCATCCATTCAGACACGGAGCTATGCCCGGCCCCACCCCCTCTCTTTATTTCGGCCCTGTCCGCATATGTTATAGTGAGATACACCCATTGCATACTGTTGTATTGCGCCTTGCAATAATAAAACTATTTAGGGGACAAAAGAGTTTATTGCGGCCCTGTCCGAATATGTTACAGTGAGATACACCCATTGCATACTGTTGTATTGTGCCTTGCAATAAAAAAACTATTTAGGGGACAAAAAAAGTTGATTGTGGCCCTGTCTGCATATGTTACAGTGGGATACACCCATGGCATACTGTTGTATTGCGCCTTGCAATAAAACCCCATTTCGGGGAAGATCCAAAATTCGATAAATATGAGGAGAAGGTCAAAAAAGGGACATGGCCTGGGTCATAGTGTTGCTGCTGGAGCTCCTGTTGCAAGGAGAGGACGTAGTCGATCTGTGCCAGCTACAGGCACAGGTGAAACACCTTCCTCAGCTGCAAGTAGGCGACAGAACCTGCAGCAGTATTTGGCAGGGCCTAATGTGCCTCTACAAATGTTGAGGCCAGAACAAGTACAGGCGATAGTAGATTGTGTTGCTGAAGGTGCCTCCAGTTCCTTCACATTGTCTCCCACCCAGTCTTCTGCTGAAAGGTCAGAGGTGGCACCTGCACCCCTTGCAAATCAGCCAAGCATTCTGAGGCCCAATTCATGCAGCAATCTCTTCTTATTTTTGATGACTCTGTTAGCATGTTTTCCCAGGGCCATCCACCTAGCCCTGCCCCAGAAGTGGAAGAGATTGAGTGCACCGATGCCCAACCACTTATGTTTCCAGATGAGTACATGGGAGGAACATCGCAGCACGTCTCGGATGATGACGAAACACAGGTGCCAACTGCTGCGGAATTCCGAATTGTGGAGACCGACATGGGTTGCAGATGTGAAGACTGGGTGGAAGACGATGTGGAGGACGATGAGGTCCTCAACCCCACATGGAATGAACGTCATGCAGGTGACCTGAGTTGTTTGGAGGAAGAGACGGTGGTCGCACAGAGCCACCAGCACAGCAGAAGAGGGAGCAGGGTGCAAAAGTGAAGCGGCCGTGCCCTAGACACTACGCCTGCTACTGCCAAACGCAGCAAGGGACCGAGCACACCAAAGTCAGCTCACAGGAGTTCCCTAGCGTGGCAGTTCTTCAGACAATGTGATGATGACAGGACACGAGTGGTTTGCACGCTGTGCAATCAGAGCCTGAAGCGAGGCATAAACCTTCTCAACCTGAGCACAACCTGCATGACCAGGCATCTAAGTGCAAAGCACGAGCTGCAGTGGAGTGCACACCTCAAAAACCAAGAAAGGTCTCTGGCTCCTCCTGCTTCCTCTTCTGCTGCTGCAGTCTTGGCCTCTTCATCCACCTCTGTAGTGACAGTGGCACCTGCCACCCCGCAAACAGAGGATCCACCAGCAACACCACCACCTGGGTCACCAACCATCTCCACAATGTCCCGTGGAAGCGTTCAGCTTTCTATCTCCCAAACACTGGAACGGAAGAGGAAGTACCCCCCTACCCACCCGCGATCCCTGGCCCTGAATGCCAGCATTTCAAAATTCCTGGCCTTTGAAATGCTATCATTCCGGCTGGTGGAGACGCAGAGTTTTAAGAGCCTTCGTGCCCAGCCGCCACTACTTTTCCAGGCAAGCCATCCCTTCCCTGCACAACCAAGAGGGTGACAAAATCAGGTGCCAGTGAGCCTCAAGCCCGGCCTGTGGTGTGCGATAACAGGCGAAATCTCATAGCAGCTCTGGGCCTAGCCGGTTTGACACACATCCCTTGCTTGGCACATGTGCTGAATTTGGTGGTGCAGAGGTTCCTTAGAAATTACCCCGATATGTCAGAGCTGCTGCAGAAAGTGCGGGCCGTCTGTGCGCACTTTCGGCGTTCTCACCCTGCTGCTGCTCGCCTGTCAGTGCTGCAGCGTAACTTCGGCCTTCCCGCTCACCGCCTTATATGTGACGTGCCCACAAGGTGGAACTCCACCTTGCACATGCTGGCCAGAGTGGAGTTTCAGCTGCAGCACGCACGCGTGAGTCGTTCTGCGGAACAGCACCACTTCACCACCAATAACTGGGCCACCATGTGAGACCTGTGTGCCTTGTTGCGCTGTTTCGAGTACTCCACCAACATGGCCAGTGCCGATGACGCCGTACTCAGCTTAACTATCCCACTTCTATGCCTTCTTGAAAAAACACTTTGGGCGATGATGGAAGAGGATGTGGCACAGGATGAGGAGGAGGAGGAGGAGGATTAGGAGGTAACATTTCCAAGGCTTTCAGGGCAGTCATTCGCAAGTGGCTCCGAGGGTGGGTTTCTGCACCCACAAACGCCAGGGACACAATTGTCCAGCAGGAGTACAGTTCTGGAGGATGACGAGGATGAGGTGATGGAGGAGGATATGGAACCATGTTCACAGTAGGGTGGCACCCAGGCCAGCTCATGGCCATCACTGGTCGTGGCTGGGGGGATACGGAGGACACAGAGGATACACCTCCCACAGAGGACAGCTTTTTGTTGTCTCTGGGAAGCCTGGCACACATGAGCGATTACATGCTGCAGTGTCTCCGCAACGACTGCCGAGTTTCCCACATAGTAACTTGTGCTGATTACTGGGTGGCCTCCCTGCTGGATCCCCATTACAAGGACAACGTACCGTCCTTAATTCCCTCACTGGAGCGTGATCGGAAAATGCACGAGTACAAGTACACGCTGGTAGACGCGCTGCTGGTGGCATTCCCATATGACAGCGGGGGCACAGTGGAAGCACAAGGCCAAGGCAGGGGAGGAGGAGGAAGAGGTCGTCAATGCTGCCAGGGCACCGCCAGCACCTCAGAAGGCAGGGTTAGCATGGCCGAAAGGTGGAAAAGCTTTGTCAGCATGCCACAACAAGCAGCTGTACCAGCAGCTGATATGGAACATCTTAGCAGGAGGCAGCATTTCAATAACATGGTGGAGCAGTATGTGTGCACACGCCTAGACGTACTGAATGACGGGTCTGCCCCCTTCAACTTCTGGGTCTCCAAGTTGGGCACATGGCCTGAGCTTCCCCTTTACGCCTTGGAGGTGCTGGCCTGCCCTGCAGCCAGTGTATTATCTGAACGTGTATTTAGCACGGCTGGGGTCGTTATCACAGACAAGCGCAGCCGCCTGTCCAGAGCCAATGTGGACAAGTTCACGTTCATTAAAATGAACCAGGCATGGATCCCACAGGACTTGTCCGTACCTTGTGCAGAATAGACATGTATACCGGCCTTACCCGGACCATTGCTGGATTTGATCTTTCTTACTCTTTTGGGGTGTACCTGAATTAAATTTTTTTTAAATTAAAAACCAAAACCAGTGTTGGCTACCTCGTCCTCCTCCTCCACTGCCGCCGCCGCTTCCACCTACACCGCCATATACACCGCCATATCCTCCTACTCAATATGGGCCTCATCCTCCTACATCATTCAAGATGATTATTTTATATTTTTCTGTTTTTTATGTTATTTTAAGTTATTTCCCTATTCACATTTGTTTGCAGAGCACTTGCCATGCTCTTAAGATGATTTTGCTGCCATTTGCAGCCCTCTAGCCCTTTCCATGTTTGTTTTAGAGGCATTTTAGTGCTCAAAAGTTCGGGTCTCCATTGACTTCAATGGGTTTCGGGATCGGGACAAAGTTCGGGTTATGTCCGGGTCACGAACCCGGACTTTTTTTTCAAGTTCAGTCGAACCCGAACATCCAGGTGTTCGCTCAACTCTAATTAACCACTTTACCACTAGAGGATTTTGCTGTCTTACGTCTGAGCCACTTTTTGCGATTCGGCGCTGTGCGACTTCAACTGACAATTGCGCGGTCGCGCGACGCCATACCCAAACGAAATTTACGTCCTTTTTTTCCCACAAACAGAGCTTTCTTTTGGTGGTATTTGATCACCTGTGCGATTTTTACTTTTTGCGCTATAAACAAAAAAAGAGCGTACATTTTGAAAAAATAACAATATTTTTCACATTTTTTTATATGAAATTCCCCCCCCCCCCAAAAAAATTTAAAAATCTACATTTTTTTAAATTTTTGGCCAATTTGTTTTCTGCTACCTATGTTTGGTAAAAAAAATCGCAATAAGCGTATTTTGATTGGTTTGCGCAAAAGTTATTGCGTTTACTAACTAAGGGAAAGATTTCTGTCATTTTTGGTGTTTTTTTTTTTAATGAGTAATGGCGGCGATCTGTGATTTTTTTTGAGGGACTGCGACATTGTGGCGGACAGATCGGACCCCTGACTGACATTTTTGACACTTTTGGGGGTACCAGTGACATTACTACAGTAATCAGTGCTATATATATGCACTGTTACTGTAAAAATGACACTGGCAGGGAAGGGGTTAATCTTATTGGAGAGGGAGGGGTTAATGAATGCCTGGTGCTTACTAACGTGTGTGGGGGGAGGTGACTGTGTGACACAAGGACAGATCCAGGGTTCAGCTATGCTGAACCCTGCAATCTGACCCTGCCTGTCACTTAGGAGATCCGCCCGCTTGTGTTTACACAAGCAGGCGGATCTCCACACTCGATTCCCCGACGATCGGGGAAGAGCAGCGGCGATCGCCGCTGCTCCTCCCCTGGCCCGACTCCCGCTGTGACTGGACTACGTCGCCAGACGATAACCAACCACTTTGCCACAGTAGTGCTCGAGTGAGCAGACGGCAAGTGGTTAAGATAAAAAAAAAACTTCTGACTTTACAACCACTTTAAGTGTTTTTAGAATGTGCAATCTCTGCAAGACTTCTAGGCTGCCCAGCTTTGTAGCTGTTGATTTAATCTGTAAGAAATGTTTTGGTGTAGGTTACATGGGCACAATTAACACCCAAGACCAATTTTTTCACAACTGTTTAACAGGTGCAAATCATTTCAATTTTTGACAGCAAGGCCAATTTTATCTTTCATCAAGAGTACCTCTATAGGGTTACAGTGTGAAGGCACCCCCTACAAAAATACAATTCTGAAATAAAAAAATATATATATATTTTTAACTTTCTGCTATATAACATTCCCAATAAAAAAATAAATTAAATACATTTTTTTACATCATTTTAGGAAAATTTGTGTTCTGATACAATTTTTTGTTAAAAGAAATCCCAATAAATGTATTTTGATTGGTTTGAGCAAAAGTTATCACGTCTACAAACTAGGGAAAAGATTTATTTTTACAAGTAATGGCGGCGATCAGCGATTTTTAGCGGGACTGCGACTTCGCGGTGGATTGATCGGACACCTAACTGACATTTTTGACACTTTTTGGGGAACCAGTAACATTACTACAGTAATCAGTGCTAAAAATATGCACTGCTACTGTGATAATGACAATGGCATGGAAGGGGTTAATCCGGGGGCAATCATAGGGTTAAATGTATACATAGACGGTGTTTTCAAACTGTGTGGGGGATGGGCTTATGGAATCAACACATAGACCTGTGTTCTTTAATAGGAGGAACACAGGAGCTCTGTGTTGATTGCTGAGAGAACAACAGTCTGCTGTGCTAACAACAACAGACCGCCGTTCTCGCTCCACTGGTAGCGGTGGCGGGTGCCCGGGGGCAATCACAGCCTGCCGGCCCCTTGGATCAGCTTGCCCGCTAGTGAATGGGCGGGTGCACCCCCAGGATCGTTCCCACGAACCGCCATACAGGTATGGCAATTCGCTGGAACCTGCCGACCTCCCCCAGTATATCTGCAGGGGCTGGTTGGCAAGTGTTTAAAGCCTGCCTTCTTTGCAGATGCACATATGCTTTATTAACTTTAAATTATTAAAGAGGAAGTAAACCCTCCTCTACAACATGTACCTATAGGTAAGCCTATGATAAGGCTTACCTATAGGTACTGTAAATATCTCCTAAACATGTACTGTTTAGGAGATATTTACCTTACATGTCGCCAGTGACGTCACTGGCGCATGCGCTCTGAAGGAACGGCCGATCGTGCCGTTCCTTCAGAGCCCCGTGCCGTGACTGTCGGCTCTAGCGCGCGTGCGCGGGAGTGACGTCACCGCGGCTCCGGCCAATCAGATGGCCGGATGCCGCGATCCCGGAAGACGGGCGACTAGACATGTCGCCCGTCATAGAGGTGAGTGAGCGGCACGGCGGGGGCTCGTTCTGAGGTAAGTATTGCATAATGAGCTAATATGCGATGCATACTAGCTCATTATGTCTTTCTTTTGCAGGGTGTAAAAAAAAAAAAAAAAAACTCAAACGAGTTTACAACCTCTTTAACTTCATATTGCTTTATTAACTGTACTGGAAATGTTCAGTGAGCACGCTCCCAACATGGAAACCTCTGCTGCCCATGGATACATATGTGTGGTGTATGGGCACTAAAGCCCGCCTTCTTTGCAGATGCACATATGATTTACGTAGGTGGCAAGAGGTTCATAAAGCTACAGATTTAAAAGTAAAAAAAATATCTTTGGAAATGATATGAACATGTTAATAATTATATGAATTTTTTGTTAGTTTACATAAACTTTAAGTGCCGGTTCACACTGAAGCATCACGACTTCGGGGGCGACCTGTGAAGTCACGTGCACCGCGACTTCGGCGCGACTTGCACGGACTTCAGAAAATTAATGTCTATGCAAGTCGCTCCAGGTCGCCCCGAAGTAGTACAGGAACCTTTTTCTAAGTCGGAGCAACTTGTGTCGCTCCTATTAGAACCGTTCCTGTACCACACAATGGACCGCAACGGTGCGCGACTTGTCAGGCTGACCAAGTCGCCTGACAAGTCTTATTAGTGTGAACCGGCACTTACATTACATACAGATACTTTCTATAAACAATAAAAAAATAATATAGTAAATTGTTTGAGGGAAGTAATGTCTGAATATTACAAAGAGGTTAGGAATGAACAGTTTTGCTTTTATTCATTTTAATACATATACAGAGAGCTGGCCTAGCACTGATATTAATATTATAATGAAACCCATATCTTTATCTGTGAAAGCTTTCTACACAAAGGAGATTTTTTGCATGTTTTATTTGCAAGCAAAACTAAGACAACATAACCAATGACAGGGAAAACAAGAGACTCCAGAATCTGGCATAGCATTCTATTCAGTTGGCTTAGTGACATATCCTATTTAAATCTGAAGATGTCTGGAGTGTATTCAGACTATTCCAGAATAGCCTGGTAATAATATGCAGAAAAAAGTAGTGTTGGGACTCCAATCTAGAATAATAGGGCTGAGGCTAAGAGAGAAATGAGCGGCTCACTGCATACCTTCTACAAGAACCTCTACAATCACCCAATATGTTCCATTAACCACTTAACCCCCGGAAGATTTTACCCCCTTCCTGACCAGGGCATATTTTGCGATTCGGCACTGCGTTACTTTAACGGACAATTGCGCGGTCGTGCGACACTGTACCTAAACTAATTTGATGTCCTTTTTTTCCCCACAAACAGAGCTTTCTTTTGGTGGTATTTGATCACCTGTGCAATTTTTTGACCATGCGCTACAAACAAAAAAAGAGCGTAAATTTTGCAAAAATAACAATATTTTTCACATTTTTTTATATGAAATTCCCCCCCAAAAAATGTAAAAATCAAAATTTTTCAACATTTTAGGCCAATTTGTTTTATGCTACCTATGTTTGGTAAAAAAAAAAATCGCAAAAAGCGTATTTTGATTGGTTTGCGCAAAAGTTATTGCGTTTACTAACTAAGGGAAAGATTTTTGTCATTTTTTTTTTAACAAGTAATGGCGGCGATCTGTGATTTTTTTTGCGGGACTGCGACATTGCGGTGGACAGATCGGACCCTTGACTGACAGTTTTGACACTTTTGGGGGTACCAGTGACATTACTACAGTAATCAGTGCTATACATATGCACTGTTACTGTGAAAATGACACTGGCAGGAAGGAGTTAACTTTATTTGAGAGGGAGGGGTTAAGTGTGTCCCTAGGGGCGTGCTTCTAACTGTGATTGGATGTGGCTACTGGTGTAAGAACAGAGATCAACGGTCCTACATAGTAGAACCGTGTGATCTCCATTCTTACACAGGGGAGAATGACAGGCGGCTGTGTTTACATTAGCCGCCTGCCTTTCTCCCGCTCTAATGGACAATCGCGAGTGCCCGGCGGACATCGGGTTCGCCGGGCACACACGCGGGGCGGTCTGTGAGCGGGCGGTAGACCTACGTTGCTTTGCCTGTGAGGGGCTGACTGCCGACGTAAATCGTCGTTAGGCAGTCGGCAAGTGGTTAAATACTACACTCTATCTATCACTACACACACTGAGCAAAAAGACAGCTGATGTATGTATATGTATGTGTATATATATATATATATATATAGATATATATATATATATCTATATATATATATATATATATATATATATATATATATTACAGTATCTCACAAAAGTGAGTACAACCCTCACATTTTTGTAAATATTTTATTATATCTTTTCATGTGACAACACTGAAGAAATTACCCTTTGCTACAATGTAAAGTAGTGAGTGTACAGCTTGTATAACACTGTAAATTTGCTGTCCCCTCAAAATAATTCAACACACAGCCATTCATGTCTAAGCCGCTGACAACAAAAGTGAGTACACCCATAAGTAAAAATGTCCAAATTGTGCCCAAAGTGTGAATATTTTGTGTGGCCACCATTATTTTCCAGCACTGCCTTAACCCTCCTGGGCATGGAGCTCCCAGAGCTTCACAGGTTGCCATTGGAGGTCTCTACTGGGCACGATGCCAGCCACCTTCTATATATACGTATACAGTTATGTGTATGTATATACTGAGCAAAATGCCAGCCACCTTCTATATAAGTATACACTTATGTGTTTACATACTGGGCACAAAGCCAGCCACCTTCTATATAAGTATACAGTTATGTGTGTATATACTGGATGAAATGCCAGCCGCCTTCTATAGAAGTATACAGTTATGTGTGTATATACTGGGCACAAGCCAAGCTGCCTTCTATATAAGTATACAGCTATGTGTGCATATACCTTCTATATAAGTATAGTTATGTCTGTATTTACGGGGCAAAATGCCAGCCGCATTTTATATAAATATAGAGTTTTATGTATATATATATATATATATATATATATATATATATATACTGTATATATATTGGGCATAACGCTAGCCGCCTTCTATATAAGCATAGAGTTATGTGTGTATATACTGGGCACAATGCCAGCCACCTTCTATATGAGTATACAGTTATGTATATGTAGCACCCTCCTAGGTAGGTGCTAGAGAGAATATAGTTTTGGATAGTGTCTGCTTACCAGAAGGATTGGCAGGTAAATTTATATTGTTCTCTGCCTACCAGAGTGCAGGGCCGGACTAGGAATAAAATTCAGCCCTGAAAATAATTTAATACCAGCCCCACAGCATTATTATACCAGCCCAACAGCATAACATAATTTTTTCTTGTTCATAAAAGGGAAAAATCATTATTTTAAAGCACATTTGAAGAGTGTAATATATATATATATATATATATATATATATATATATATATATATATAAGACAGATTTGAAAGCACATAGGGCTTTATATATACAGAGCAAATTCCAGTTAAAAGTGGTAAAAGTGTGGACATGGAGGTGGTCATAGGCTGTGTGGGCATGGTACAAGAGGACATGTCAGAGGCTGTGCGGGCATGGTACAAGAGATGCAGAGGCTGCTGGCATGGTACAGGAGATGCAGGGGCTGTGGACATGGTACAGGAGATGCAGGGGCTGCGGACATGGTACAGGAGATGCAGGGACTGCGGACATGGTACAGGAGATGTCAGAGGCTGCAGGGATGGTACAGGAGATGTCAGAGGCTGTGTGGACATGGTACAGGAGATTCAAAGGCTGTGGGCATTGTACAGGAAATGCAGGGACTGCGGCATGGTACAGGATATCTCAGAGGCTGCGGACATGGTATAGGGGATGCAGAGGCTGCGGGCATGGTACAGGAGATGCAGGGGCTGCGGGCATGGTACAGGAGATGCAGGGGTTCCGGCATGGTACAGGAGATGTCAGAGACTGCGGACATGGTACAGGAGATGCAGAGGCTGCTGGCATGGTACAGGAGATGCAGGGGCTTGCGGACATGGTACAGGAGATGTCAGAGGCTGCGGGCATGGTACAGGAGATGCAAGGGCTGCAGGCATGGTACAGGAGATGCAGGGGCTGTGGCATGGTACAGGAGGTGTCAGAGGCTGCAGACATGGTACAGGAGATGCCAAAGGCTGCGGACATGGCACAGAAGATGCAGAGGCTGCTGGCATGGTACAGGAGATGCAGGGGCTGCGGACATGGTACAGAAGATGTCAGAGGCTGCAGGTTTGGTACAGGAGATGCTGGGGCTGCGGGCATGGTACAGGAGATGTCAGAGGCTGTGGACATGGTCCATGAGATACAGAGGCTGCTGGCATGGTACAGGAGATGCAAGGGCTAGAGACATAGTACAGGAGATGTCAGACCCTGTGGGCATGGTACAGGAGATGTCAGAGGCTGCGGACATGGTACAAGAGATGCCAGTCTTCTACATAAGTATACAGTTATGTGTATATATACTGGGCACAACACCAGCCCTCTTCTATATACAGTATCTAACAAAACTTAGTACACCCATCACATTGTTGTAAATATTTTAATATATCTTTTCATGTGACAACACTGAAGAAATGACACTTTGCTGCAATTTAAAGTAGTGAGTGCACAGCTTGTATAACAGTGTAAATTTGCTGTCCCTTCAAAATAACTGAACACACAGCTATTAATGTCTAAACTGCTGGCAACAAAAGTGAGTACACCCCCAAGTGACAATGTCCAAATTGAGCCCAATTAGCCATTTTCCCTCCCCGGTGTCATGTGACTCATTATTGTTACAAGGTCTCAGGTGTGAATGGGAAGCAGGTGTGTTATCGCTCTCACTCTCTCATACTGGTCACTGGAAGTTCAACATGACACCTCATGGCAAAGAACTCTCTGAGGATCTGAAAAAAAAGAATTGTTGCTCTACATCAAGATGGCCTAGGCTATAAAAAGATTGCCACGACCCTGAAACTGAGCTGCAGCACAGTAGCCAAGACCATACAGCAGTTTAACAGGACAGGTTCCACTCAGAACAGGCCTCACCATGGTCGACTAAAGAAGTTGAGTGCACATGCTCAGCGTCATATCCAGAGGTTGTCTTTGGGAAATAGATGTATGAGTGCTGCTAGCATTGCTGCAGAGGTTGAAGGGGTGGGGGGGTCAGCCTGTCAGTGCTCAGACCCTACGCCACACACTGCATCAAATTGGTCTGCTTGTCAGTCGTCCCAGAAGGAAGTTTCTTCTAAAGATGATGTACAAAAAAGCCCACAAACAGTTTGCTGAAGACAAGCAGACTAAGGACATGGATTACTGGAATCATGTCCTGTGGTCTGATGAGACCAAGATAAACTTACAGTATTTGGTTCAGATGGTGTCAAGCATATGTGGCAGCAACCAGGTGAGGAGTACAAAGACAAGTGTGTCTTGCCTACAGTCAAGCATGGTGGGGGAAGCGTCATGGCCTGGGGCTGCATGAGTGCTGCCGACACTGGGAGCTACAGTTCATTGATGGAACCATGAATGCCAACATGAACTGTTACATACTGAAGCAGAGCATGATCTCCTCCCTTTGGAGACTGGGCCGCAGGGCAGTATTCCAACATGATAAGGACACCAAACACACCTCCAAGACAACCACTGCCTTGCTAAAGAAGCTGAGGGTAAAGGTGATGGACTGGCCAAGCATATCTTAAGACCTAAATTCTATTATGCATCTGTGGGGCATCCTCAAACAGAAGGTAGAGGAGTGAAGGTCTCTAATATCCACCAGCTCTTTGATGTCAGTGGAAGAGGACTCTAGTGGCAACCTGTGAAGCTCTGGTGAACTCCCTGCCAAAGAGGGTTAAGGCAGTGCTCGAAAATAATGGCGTCCACACAAAATATTGAAAATTTGGGCACAATTTGGACATTTTCACTTTTGTTGCCAGCGGTTTAGACATTAACCACTTGCCGACTGCTCACAGTAATCCTACTGCGGCAGTGCGGCTCCCCTGGGTCCAGCGACGTAGACCTACGTTGCTGGACTCCTAATGATTTCAGTGGCGCGCTCCCGCTGTGTTTAGGCACAGCGGGGGTCAAGCTGGAGGAGGAGAGGCGGCGATTGTCGCCTCCCTTCCCCGATCATTGGGGAAACTGTGAGAAGACCCGCCTGCTTATGTAAACAAAGCAGGCAAATCTTCTCAGTGACAGACAGGAGGAGATCACAGGATTCAGCATAGCTGAACCTGCGATCTCTGTCTGCGTCACAGAACCCCCACCCCCCCACACGTCAGTAAGCATGAGGCATACATTTAACCCATTGATCACCCATAGGGTTAACCCCTTCCCTGCCAGTGTCATTATTACAGTAACAGTGAATATTTTTAGCACTGATTACTGTAGTAATGTCACTGGTCCCCCAAAAGTGTCAAAAATGTCAGTTAGGGGACCGATCTGTCTGCCGCAATGTCGCAGTCCCGCTAAAAATCGCAGATTGCCGCCATTACTAGTAAAAAAAAAAACTAAAAAAATTTAAAAAAACAATAAAAATTACATAAATCTTTCCCGTAGTTAGTAAACACGATAACTTTTGCGTAAACCAATCAAAATACGCTTATTGCAAATTTTTTTACCAAAAATATGTAGCAGAAAATGTGAAAAATATTGGGTTTTGTTTTTCAAATGTGTCACTCATTTTTTGTTTTATAGTGCAAGAATTAAAAATCGCACAGGTGATCAAATACCACCAAAAGAAAGCTCTATTTGTGGGGGAAAAAAAGGATGTCAATTTTATTTGGGTACATCATCGCACGACCGCGCGATTGTCCGTTAAAATAACGCAGTGCCGAATCGCAAAATAGGGCCTGGTCATTAAGGGGGCAAATCATTCCGGTCTTAAAGTGGTTAATGGCTGTATGTTGAGTTATTTTGAGGGGACAGCACATTTACACTGTTATACAAGCTGTACACTCACTACTTTACATTGTAGCAAAAGTGTCATTTCTTCAATGTTGTCATATGAAAAGATATAATAAATGATTTACAAAAATGTGAGGGGTGTGCTCACTTTTGTGAGATACTGTAAGTATACAGTTATGTGTGTATAAACTGGGCACAATGCCAGCCACCTTCTATAAAGGTATACAGCTATGTGTATATATAATGGGCACAATGCCAACTGTCCTCTATATAAATATACAGTTATGTGTGTATATATCGGGCACAATACCAGCCGCCTTCTTTATAAGTATACGGTTATGTGTGTAAATACCTTCTATATAAGTATACAGTTATGTGTGTAAATACCTTCTATATAAAAATACAGTTATGTGTGTATATATCGGGCACAATACCAGCCACCTTCTTTATAAGTATACAGTTATGTAAGTAAATACCTTCTATATAACTATACAGTTATGTGTGTAAATACCTTCTATATAAATATACAGTTATGTGTGTATATACCTTCTATATAAATATACAGTTATGTGTGTATATACCTTCTATATAAATATACAGTTATGTGTGTGTATATACCTTCTATATAAGTATACAGTTATGTGTATATATACTGGGCACAATGCCCACCGTCTTCTATATAAGTATACAGTTGTGTGTGTGTATATACCTTCTATATAAGTATACAGTTATGTGTATATATACTGAGCACAACGCCAGTCGTCCTCTATATAAGTATACAGTTATGTGTATATATTTTCTATATAAGTATACAGTTATGTGTGTATATACTGGGCACAATGCCAGCTGCCTTATATATATATAATTATGTGTGTATATACATCTTCTATACAAGTATAGTTATGTGTATATATCTTCTATATATGTGTAGTTATGTGTATGTATCTTCTATACAGGTGTGTGTGTATATATAAATATAACTGTATTTATTTCTGCTGTTGAATTCTTGCAATGT
The DNA here is from genome assembly GCF_965119305.1 of Pelophylax lessonae. NCBI lineage: Eukaryota > Metazoa > Chordata > Amphibia > Anura > Ranidae > Pelophylax > Pelophylax lessonae. Next base: position 233,288,466 of record NC_138771.1, read on the forward strand.
AATAGTATATATCTTCTATATATGTATAGTTATGTGTGTATATCTTCTATACAAGTATAGTTATGTGTATGTATCTTCTATGTAAGTATACAGTTGTGTGTGTGTATATATATAACTGTATTTATTACTGCTGTTGAATTCTTGCAATGTAATAGTTTTAGTAGAGAATGTTTGATGCTGCGATGGAAGACTGTGAGGAGAGGACAGTTCCCTCGCATTATGGCGGCACAGTCGCCCCTTTGCTCTATTCGCAGTACTCAGCGAGTGAAGTAAATCATTTTATTGTGTAATTATTGATGTATGAGAATTGCAGGGCGCTGTTATCGCACGGTATTACTCCGAGCAGAGCACATAAGGAGCTCGGCTGTAAGTAAATGATGGAGAAGTGAACTTTGTCCGTATAATAAAGTTTGGTGTCGTTCAGGCCGGCATCCAATCAGAGCCGCTTTGGGGGGAGTCCTGTGAGAGGTGTCCGGCCGTCCTGGGGGTGGGAGGCAGCCAAAGGGAGGCGGGCGGTCGGCGAGGTGAGCGGGAAGTTGAGGCCGGGGTCAGTCACACTCCAGGGTGGTCATATCACAGTTTGGAGGAAAAGGCTTTCTTATTATACCTGTTCCCGGGCCGAGCTCCGGTGTGTGTGTGTGTGTGTGTGTGGGACATGAGTTCCATCACTCCAGGGTACTTCTCTCTATACAGTGGAGCCGTGACCTCCCGGTATCTACAGAGTACACCCGTGCCTTGTGGAAGATGCCGCTCGGGTCCTGTATTATACTTTGAGGTCAGGGTGACAAGAGAGGCCAGCAGGGGGCATCGTGGTGTCCGTCTACTGATAACGTACGGTGGAAGATGATTTCCTATACAGGGCGCCGCACACCCCCCGCCCGCTCCTCGCTTGTCCCGGAGTTTAGAGAACGGACACGAGGCCTCGGGCGGCGGGGATAACCTTTATTATCCCCCAGAAAACACACACACACGTGCTTTCTCCGAGTCGGGAGGTTGCTGCGATGTGTATCTGAGCAGCCAGCAGCGCGGGACATACTCCGGCGAGGTGAGGGGACGATAAGGAGAGCTCCGTGCAGCCGAGCAGACTGAGCGCATTCATGGAGCGGCAGCGCCACCTGTTGTCATCTCTATGTTATGCCATGTGTCAGCGGAGAGCTTCTAAACGTAGAGGGAAATCTCCAACTCCGCAGTACGATCCAGAAATCGGAGGATTGAAGCGATCGGTGTCCTCTTGTTTACTTATCTTTAGCACTATTTAATTAACAAGGTAAAATTGATCCCAACCCAGTCAACAAATTCATATGGCCTTTAAATTATATCTATGATCACATTTTAAAATCATAGATCCATTTCCGTGTAGTATTTCAATGATTTATAACCGTCAAATATATTGACAATTCTCATTTGTTAAACGTGTGATCCATTTATTGGGGCCGCCTGTTCATCTTCTGTATAGGAATGATTGCAGACACGGTGCTAGGGATACGATGAGAATCTCCGACAAATGATCATCCGTTTTTTTGTTGCATTCCAGTCTCATATCGGAAATGAAGATGTTAGACAACTTATGAAAATTCTCATATGACAGAATACAACTTGGGAAGTGATGTAATGTCTTTTATTCTGTAATGTATTCCTTCATTTCTGTGCATGCGTAGTCTTGCTCTTCTGATATTTTATTTATTTTTTTTTTGGAATCAATAACTGTACTAATTATACAAAATACAAATACTGTGTTACGTTGAAATAAACATTTTCTAGTTTGCACTATCAGTTTTTTTTTATTCAAAAAGTCGGAATCAGCTGTCCAATCGTTCGATGTACAAAATGTTTCTTCTGTTCTTCTTATCGTGTGTACAGGCCTTTATTGTGGTGTATCTGTATTTCTAGCTTACTCCTATTATATTGTATATGATTTTGAAGGATGTAAACTGACTGTGAAGATCCCCACACATTTACTTCCTTTAACCACCTGAGCTCTGAAAGGTTTTACCCCTTCATGACCAGGGCATTTTTGCTATTCAGCACTGTTACTTTATCTGGCAATTGCTCAGTCACACTACACTGTACGCAAACTACATTTGTATATACAGTAATCCCCCGCTCCATCGCGGTTCAGTTTTTGCGGTCCGGGTAATTCGCGTTTTTTTTTGGAATGTTATTTTACTATATAAATCATTAAAAATGAAATATTTTTGTGTTTTCCATAGCTCTTGCTATGTCTCTTAGTATCTTTTATGTGTTTAAATTAGTTTCTATTGTTTTAAAAGTGTGTTTAAAGACCTTAAAATGCTTCTACAAGTACAGTGACAGTAAAATAAACATGCCTACAATGCATTTTAATAGGTTTTTTCTATTTCGCGGAATTTCACTTTTCGCGGCTGGGTCTGGAACGTAACCCCCGCAATGGAGGGGGGTTTACTGTATATATTTTTTTTCCACACAAATAGAGCTTACTTATAGTAGTATTTGATTACAAGTGGGTTTTTTTTATTTTTTTGTGATATAAACGAAAAAATACCAAACATTTTGGAGAAAAAAAAAAACCCTGATATTTTCTACTTTGTGTCATAAAACATATCAAATAAAATTAGGTGTCATACCTTTTGGCCAAAATGTATTCTATATGACTAGTAAAAAAAAATCCCAAAATTGAATATTAGTTTGTGTGAAAGGTATGGTGTACATATTTGAAAGGCTGTCATTACATCAGAACTGATCAATTTATCTCATTTATTGAGGCCCTAAAATTCCAGGACAGTACAAATGTACCCCCCAAATGTCCCCTTTATGGAAAGTAGTCTGAGGCATTTAGTAAGGGGCATAGCAAGTTTTTTTTTGTTTTTTTTTTAAGTTGTAATTTTCTCTTTCGTTCATTGACGGACTTAGCTGCTGACCTTAACCATTGTTTTATACTGCCCCCTATAGGAGTAGGACACTAGGCAGAAAAAAAAAGTCTGGCTATGCCAGTCCCAGGGGGTATACTCCCTCTGTCTGCTATAGGTACTCATATTTATTTCTGCCTAGACAGAAGTAAGGACCCAGTTTCTTGCTGGGATTGATGGCCCGGGCAATTTTTTCTTTTTAGATAGAAATTTTTTTTCCTGTGAGATCTGCAATCAACTGCCAGACTGGGCAGCGGGCCAAATAATCTAGATCCAGGGGTCACTCCAGTCTGGCCTGTGAGTGCTCGCAGACCTCAGCTCCACGCTAGGTCAGCCACGACAATACCCCACTTAACGGGGGGCTGGCCTGCAAATGAAACTCCTCACAAGGTCTCATAAGACCAGGACTCGGCCTGAGTTGCAGCGTTCCTCCTTGCCAACAGCCCCCCATTTTAGTGGCCAGGGGTTCAGTCTGGAGTAGTGCCCGCCTGGTTTCTGGTATGGTGAGTAGCTGTCCCACCCACCTCTCCCCCTAGAGAGTTTGGGGTGGACGTAGGCCCCTTCTTGGGACAATGGGACCCCTGGATTCCCCTCCCAGTCAGGCACCCCCCTTATTTTTCCCCTCATCCTACACCCCCTTATTCTGGGGCTGTGTGGGTGGTCTGGTCCACCTCCTGGGGTGAGGGCAGGGCACTATGCTGGCGATGGGGGCGGGGGGTGTGCTGCCGTCGACCGGATGATTGGCTGTGCGGGGGGGATTGTACCCGGTGGGGGCTCCTGCCAGGGCCCACCGTCCTGCCTGGGCCTGTCCTTGAGGCCTAGGGATCCCTCCTGGGAGCCTGGTGGTGCTGATATTTTGCTGTTGCTTGTGTGCTCAATGCACGGCGGCCGTGTTTGTGTAGTCTGGTGGCCATTTTGTGGTGGTTTTCCATTGAAAATGGAGGCGGCCATGACAGTGGAGCTCTCTGGGCGGTGATTTTAGTGGTGGCCTGTTTCTGCTGGGCAGTGAGTCTGGTGGGATCCTCTTCCTCTCTGCTGAGGATCGATTGGTGCTTTGTGCCTGGCGACGCTGCCAGCGCGGTGGGGGGTTGTCTTTTTGCAGTGTTTTACATTTTTTGTGGGGTCCCCCTGGTACCTCATGGAGTCTTTGGAGCACATCTCCCCCCGACCCCCTCTCTGAGGCTGCAGGGCCCCCTGGGTCCCAACCATCCATCCATGCACTGATGGCAATCCTGGAGTCCATTGTGTCCCGGGTGCAGGTGGTTTTCGGTCAAGGGGTTTGCAAAAAGCGCCACCTACCTCATCTGTTTCATCAGATCCTGAATATGATTCAGCCACCACGGAAGTTGGTCTCCCTGCTGGGTCTGCGACCGCGCACACAGAATCCTCAGATAGTGAGGATGATTCCTCCACATCTGCAACTGCGTACGAAAAGGAAAGGCGCTGGTGTAAGCACTGATTGTATCTGTGCATGAGACCTTAAAGATAATGGATGCAGCTGCTGTTGCAACAAAGGTGGAGGTTCCCTTTGGCAGTCACAAGCCATCCAGAGCGGCAAAGGTCTTTCCTCTCCCCGCCTATTTTGACAGAATTGTCGCTAAAGAGTGGGGACGACCAAAGCATCCCCTTGGGGTCCCTAAGCGATTTGCTAGGCCATACCCTCATGAGGAATTGCCTATTAGGAAGTGGACTGTTCCACCGGTGGTGGACCCTTCGGTTTCCAGATTGAACAAGGCAACCATGATTCTGGTTGAAGAGTCCTTCGGCCTTTAAGGATCCGGCTGACAAGAAGGCGCAGGCTGTGGCCCGCAATATGTACACTCTGGCTGGTTCGGCACTGAGGCCGGCATTCACCATTGCCCTGGAGTGGCCTAAGCTTTTGCGCTGTGACCTGGAGGGAGAACAGCTTCCCCTGCCTTTGCTGGGCTGGCGGACCAGCTGGTTCAGGGGCTGCAGTTGATCTGTGAGGCCTCTTTGGATGCGGCTCCCCTAGTGGCTCGGTTCTCTGTTTCAGCAGTGGTCCTTCAGCGTGTCTTTTGGCTCAGTTGCTGGTCTGCGGAACAGACTTCTAAAAAGGCCTTGACTGATCTCCCCTTTCAAGGAGATCACCTGTTTAGAGCTACCCTGGATGACATCATTAAAGGTATCACAGGGGGAAAGAGTCCCTTTTCTTCTGCAGGCTACTAAGGGCATCGTAAACGTGGGACCTCTTTATCGGCTCTTAAGAAGTTTTTACGTCCCTCGGGGTCGACTGACAAGGGCTCAAAGCATTTCAGGGCCTCCTCTGGAGGATCTAAATAAACCTGCTCTGGCAAGCCGAGAGCGGGCTTCTCCAGACCTGAGGACAAGACTCCTTCAGCATTAAGGTGCACCCGCACCTGTATCGGGGGTGGGGGGGGGGCGTCTTCGCTGGTTTCCGGACCTGTGGACTTCCCTGGTACAAGACAAATGGATCCACAAAGTCATTAGGTCTGGCTACAAGATTGAGTTTGCTCTTGTCCCCTTGCAAGGTTCTTTCCTCCTAAACTTGCGCCTGTCCCCAGACCGCTTGCATGGTTTGTTTCGGGCGGTACAAGACTTGTTACTTCAAGGGGTGATTATCTCGGTTCCGACTTCAGAACGTTTTCAGGGTTTTTACTCAAACCGGTTTACAGTTCCCAGGAAGGAACTTTCTTGCTTCTATCGACCTCAAGGATGCTTACCTTCACATTCCAATATGTGTCGCTCACCAGCACTTCCCCCCCCCTGCTTTGCCACGGGATAGGAGCATTTATCAGTTTATGGCATTAACCTTTGGTCTCACCGCTGCTCTTCAGGTCTTCACAAAAGTGTTTAGCTTTGTTATGCCAACGGGGATCGCTGTACTGGGCTACTTGGACGACCTACTTCTACGAGCGGAGTCTCCTACTGCTCTGGTGGAAAACCTGGAAATCGCCATACGAACTTTGAGGGAGTTCGGCTGGATTCTGAATTTTCAGAAATCTGCTCTGGTTCTATCCACAAAGCTGGACTATCTGGGTCTGACTCTGGACTCGGACTTAGCCAGAGTGCTCCTTCCTCTGGACAAACTCCAGAAATTGCAGGCTGCATTTCATCTCCTGCTGTCAAAGCAGATGGTCATCCCTCCGGACTTGCATGCAGGTGCTGGGCCTGATGGTGTCTACCTTTTTTTGAGGTGATTCAGTTTTCTCAGTTTCTTACGAGGTCCATACAAATGGAGATTCTGGCCAAATGGGACAAGACTCCGCAGTCTCTGGACAATCAGATCCGGCTGAGCCGGGGGAACAAAGGATTCCCTGATATGGTGGATTGTTCTTCAGCTGGGTAAATTTCTTCCTCCCCTTGTGTTGGACAGTGGTCACCACGAATGCCAGCCTGTCCGGCTGGGGAGGCATCCTCTGCAAAAATACTGCTCAGGGACTCTGGACACTGGAAGGGTCCAGACTACCGATCAATGTCTTGGAACTCTGAGCAATCAAACTGGGCCTGGACCATTGGATGGATCGTCTTCAGGGATGTCCAGTGCGCATTCAATCGGACAATGCCATGTCCGTGGCTTAAGTTCAATCACCAGGGGGGGCACAAGAAGTGTCCTAGCGGCTCTGGAGGTAGCTGGCATTCTAAGGTGGGCAGAACTGTTCGTTCCAGCCCTCTCTCCCGTACACATTCCTGGGGTGGAAAACTGGCATGCGGATTACCGCAGGCATTGGACCAAAGGGAGTGGTCCCTTCACCTGGAGATGTTTCATCAGTCGTTCCTTTGGAAGTTTCCTCTCAGGGAGGATCTGCTGTCCCAAGGACTAATCTTCCAACCTGCTTTACAGTCGCTGGCTTTGAGAGCTTGGCTGTTTGAGTCGGTAATTCCAACACTGTTAAAAGCTAGGAAATCTACTTTTAGGAATATCTACCTTTTTGTACGTGGAAGTCGTACATTGCGTGGTGTGAGTCTCTTAGGGTTCATCCTCGCTATTTCTCGCTGGCTCGGATCTTGACCTTCCTTAAATGGGGGGTTGAGCAGAAACTGGCCTTAAGTACCATCAAGGATCAGGTGTTGGCCTTAGCGGTCTTCTTTCAATTGCACTTGGCACCATACTCCCTGGTGCATACTTTTCTTCAGGGAGTTAAGCACTTGGCCCCTCCAGTGCGATCTCCGTTTCCGCCTTGGGACCTCAATTTGGTGCTCTTAGTCCTCCAGAAGCCTCCTTTTTGAGAATCTTCCAGAGATTCCCTTGCTCACGCTGTCTCAGGTGGTGGCCTTTTTGGTTGCTATCACCTCTGCGTGCAGGATATTGGAATTGCCAGTTATCCTGTCATTCACCTTACTTGGTGGTTCACAGAGATAATGGTGTTCTTCGTCCCTGTCAGGTGTTCCTTCCAAAGGTTGTCTCTGATTTTCATTTGAATGAAGACCTTGTGTTGCATTCCCTGTGTCCTAAGCTAAAATATCCGAATGAAATTTTCTTGCATGCCTTGGATGTGGTCTGGGCACTAAGTGTTACTTGGCAGCTACAAAGTCTCTAGGAAGTCAGACTCACTATTTGCGCTCACCGATGGGCCTCGGAGAGGGTTGTCAGCTTCCTCTGTGACCATTTCCAGATGGCTCAGACGATGATCCAGGCCTTTTCCATCAGGGGTCAGGTTCCACCTTTCCGTATTAAGGCGCACTCTACTCGGGAGCTCATTGCCTCCTGGGCCTTCTGTCATCAGGCGTCAGTGACACAGATTTGCAAGGCGGCCACCTGGTTGTCTGTGCACACTTTCACAAAGTTTTATAAAGTGGATGTGTTGTCTTCTGTGGAGTCTTCCTTTGGCCGCAAGGTTTTGCAGGCTGCTGTTTAGAGGACCTGGTCCTCTTTAAGGGTGTATTGTTTTTTTCAGGTGAGCTCCAGTTGTTTTGGTTGAGCTTCTGTTTACCTGGTTGGCTATATTTAGCCTTGGGAATTTCTTTTTTGACTGTTGTGTATTTTTTTTTTTTTTTTTAACCATGCTTTCATCAGAGTAGTTGTGTAACCATAACAATACTGTACTACTCCCGGGGATGGGGGGCTCATGAGGACTTACAATCTTAATGAAAATACAATCAACGGTTTTTATTATATATCTTAAATTTCAGTTGTGTTTTGCGTTTAAAATGCAAACATGCTTCAATATAATGCAATGCACATGTACATAACATTGTGGTGTAGAATACTAATTTTTTATGTGCCCTTGAAGTGATCTGCATTGAACCAGTGTGAAAAAGCTCAGGCCACTGCACTTGTTGTGAAGGAGCGCTAAAAGAATACCTGGTGAACGTTTTCATTAAAACTGAACTCTAGGAATTGCATAAAGAGTATCCTTGCAGCGGGCAACCCCACAAGAGTTATATGCTTATTATAGGAGAGTGCTGGAGTTTGCAAGAGCAAGGAATAAGGTAAGTACTTATCTTGGTCCTTTACCCTCTAGATTTAACAAACATTTAACCCTTCCAGTGTGGAAGGTCCCTCTGCAGTGCTGTAATTCCCAGAGTTCAGCTCTAACTTCTTGACACCCAAGCCACTTCTGATATTTCTCTCATAAAAATCATTTTTTTTTTGCAAGAAAATGAATTAGAACCCCAAAACATATATTATAATTTTTTTTTTTTTTTTTAATTTAAGCAGAGGTCCTATAGGATAAATGGAGGGTGTTGCAAATGTTATTGTAACACAGTATTTGCGCAGCAGTTTTTCAAATGCAATTTTTTTTGGGGGGGGGGGGGGGGAATACTCTTTAATGAGTTTTAATGCACACAATTGAATACCCAATTTTTTAAGTAAAACCTAAAAGGGGATGTTATGTCCAGTAAATGTCATGCTTTAAAATTGCATACACCTATAGAAACGGGCCAAATTACGGTATCCAAAAATCTCCATAGGTGATTATTTAAGTCTTTATATGTTACCTGTTTAGAGATACACAGGAGGTCTGGTGCTAGAATAATTGCTCTTGCTGACATGAGCTCAGAAAGAGAGAGGAACATCTCTCTCTCTCTCTGTTCAGTCCACAAAATGCCTTCTGGTTGGAGGAGTCCTGGGCTCCTCAATCAGGCAGGAGAGGCCAGGAAAAGTGGGGGCGGGGAGCTTCTACCGCCTGTAGAAGTGATCAAGTGACTCTATAGCCACCCAAATCACTTCTACCTTACATGGAATCGCTGAATGAACATTTTGATACAGGAATGATGCCTGAAGATGCAGGTACAGTATCTTATGGGTATAACCAGTGAAAGTTCAGGATGTCCAATGGGTAGGAAGTGGTTAAAGCAATTATCAGGACACTTTGTTATGGGGCGTCGAATGTTTCCCAATTGTTTACATTGTCTCATGTACTTTAGCCATTCCCTCATATACTGCACAGGTAGGAAGCTGGTACTGAGTACTGTACAGCTGATGCTGGAGCATGTGCAGGAAAACATTAAATGAATAAAAAAAGCTGAAGTGCTGATATGTAAACGAGGGGAAAAAAAGGGAGTTGATAACAGTATTTTATGGAAAAATCAGGAGTTATTTATGATACACAATGGTTTAACAAATAAAATGTCATCCAAGTAAGGTTTAGATCTCTTAATAAAACCTATAAGCCAATGTAGCATTTTTGAATGGGGCTGTGTGGGATTGTTATTGGCTGTTTCACTAAACTGAGGCAGCAATCATCAGCGCAGTGCTTTGAACAATGCAGACTTCGTTATCAAAGGTGTTTTAAGTGCCCATCTGCTTTTCTTTATGCTGGTCAATAGCAGATGTTTCTCCGCTAACAGAACAGATGCATCGTTTGTTCAGTTTTCATGTAACTGATGTGAATTCTAAATGTGGAGGACACATTCCAACAGACAAACTTTGTCTGCAGTATATGGCATTTCCCTGCTCATTTGAGGGTTTTGAATAGTAATCATCAATGTGTATTACTTTCATCTTCACCACATTGATGGAGCATGGCCATTGTGTGCACTTATGTGTTTATTAGGGCAATGCAAAATATAGTAATGCAAAATATAGTAACATGTATAGGGGTTGATTTTATTAAAACTAGAGTACAAAATATGGTGCAGCTCTGCATAGAAACCAATCGGCTTCTAGTGTTTTAATTTTTTTTGTTTTTGTCAAACATTAATTAAACAAACTGTAGTTAAAAGTATTTGGTTACCATGCACAGCTGCACCAAACTTTCTCCAGTTTTAGTAAATTAACCCCAAAGTAGCATTGTTAGATTTGGGTTTATTGCAGTCAAATCTGTAAACCCTTTGCTTGCACATTGTACACAATGTGGCTGATTTACTATAGGCAAATTGGTGTTTCACCTGCTGTGGAATTTTTGCTTAGTTTAGTGAATATGGGGAAAAATGTGCAAAAAAAAAAAACCTAGTCCTATGTAAGGAAAAAAAAAAAAAATGCTCCTAAAGGGATTCAGACTCTTGCATCATTAGAACTCTGCAAGTGCAGCAGCTGATCGCTAAAAGATTCACATTCATTGTGCACGTGAAGCTTTTTTTTCAGAATAGCAACAGGTAGGAATCTGCAAGTAAGGATGTTAAAAATCCCTGCAATTTGCATAGGGTCACCCAAGGGGGAATGATTTTTTTTTCTTAACAAAAATGTAATTCTTCTTTAACCACTTTACCGCTGAGTACCGTAGTACTACTGCGGCAAAGTGGCTCTTGTAGGTCTGACGACGTAGACCTACGTCGCCAGACTCCTCCCCTGTAGGCGGCGCTCCCGCTGTTTTCATTCACAGCGGGAGTCGGGCCAGGGGAGGAGCAGCGGCGATCGCCGCTGCTCTGCCCAGATCGTCGGGGAATCCAGTTTGGAGATCCGCCCGCCTGTGTAAACAGAGCGGGCGGATCTCCTCAGTGACAGGGAGTGACAGATCGGAGTGTTCAGCATAGCTGGACATCCGATCTGTCCCTGTCTCACACAGTCACCTCCCCCCCACACGTCAGTAAGCACCAGGCATACATTAACCCCTCCCTCTCCAATAAAATTAACCCCTTCCCTGCCAGTGTCATTTTTACAGTAACAGTGCATATTTATAGCACTGATTACTGCAGTAATGTCACTGGTACCCCCAAAAGTGTCAAAAATGTCAGTCAGGGGTCCGATCTGTCCGCCGCAATGTCGCAGTCCCACAAAAAAAATCGCAGATCGCCGCCATTACTCGTTAAAAAAAAAAAAAACACCAAAAATGACAGAAATCTTTCCCTTAGTTAGTAAACGCAATAACTTTTGCGCAAACCAATCAAAATACGCTTATTGCGATTTTTTTTTTTTACCAAACATGGGTAGCAGAAAACAAATTGGCCAAAAATTAAAAAAAAAATTGGTTTTTACATTTTTTTGGGGGGGAATTTCATATAAAAAAAATTTTAAAAATATTGTTATTTTTTCAAAATAAACGCTCTTTTTTTGTTTATAGCGCAAAAAGTAAAAATCGCACAGGTCATCAAATACCACCAAAAGAAAGCTCTGTTTGTGGGAAAAAAAGGACGTAAATTTTGTTTGGGTACGGCGTCGCATGACCGGGCAATTTTTAGTTAAAGTCGCACAGCGCCGAATCGCAAAAAGTGGCCCAGACGTAAGACAGCAAAATGCTCTAGTGGTAAAGTGGTTAAATACACCAACCCATATGCATCTTTGTATTTCATGTTTTCTATGTGATGTACCGTTTTATAACGGCATGGTTGAGTTATGTTGGCTCATTTTGCACTGTTATGCCTTTTATAAAAACTCAATAAAAACCATTGAAACATAAATACACCAACCCAAGTATGTGTGTGTTCAAGTGGGCACACATAAAAACAAATCGTATTTATTTTAAAATTGTTGATGCTTTGAGAATGTATGAATTTGCTGGAATGGAGCTACAAAGTTCACCAAACAATCAGTTCTCAGAATCAATAGTTTTCTTTTTGCATTTCAGTCCAAGTGGAACCCATAATTCGCTATCTCCCCTCTTACTGTGCACCTGCTTTGTGTTTTACATTTTGTATTAAACATTATTAAAAAACATAATTAGCTGCTGAAAACAATAATGAAAGCTTCTTTGCTTTACATTTTGAAGGATTAAAGCGATATTAATATCAAAAACAAAAATTCAATATATTGCAGATTTCCAATTTTTGAGAGCTATTTAAGACATGTGGCCAGGGGGGCAAACAAAGCAGGCAGTTGCCACCTACCTGGACAAGGACATGGAGTTGCTCAGGGCTGTACACATACCAAAGCATGAATACACACATAAAATGCTTGACATACACTTCTAAAACTCTTGTACATGTGCTCAAAAACACTCAAAATAAAACGCCTGAAAATTGCCTTGCTTGGATATTAATCCAGCTTTAAGCCCGTACACACGGGCCAACTATCAGCTAAATGAGCTGGTACAGTAGAAACCTGCCAACATTCAGCCTGTGTGTACAGGTCCTTGTTTGACAGAAACCAATCTCATGACTGACTTCTGTCGATTGAGCATGCTTGGAAATCAGCATCTGATCAGCGCTCTCAATCAATGGTTGTGAGCACTGGCTGGTATGTTCTGGTGGCTCCCCCTGTCAGATCACAATAGCACAGCGGAGAAATTGCTGTACTAACATCGATTAGTTACGAAAAACGTCTTGCAAGCTGCTCCGTTTTTGTGCAGCCCGCTGGTGTGAATGTAAAAAAACAACAATAAAATAACATTTTTTTTCCTTTATTTTTTTACCTTATGATCCAGCCAGTAACAAACTTCTTCTTGTAGGGTGTCTTTACTCTGGATTGAGAAGCAATTGAGACATCTTTGGGCAGCACCATTGTCAATCTGGGAAGAGGGTAGTGTTATGGGCCATACACACTATACAATTGTCTTTAGATTTTTTTCTTTTAGATTTACCAAAACCATATAATATGAGGTCAAGCCTAAACACTTTCAATTGGTATGCAATCTGGCAGGCCCTTGCATTACATATTAAAGGTAAATCTAAAAGAAATCTAACTCCAAAGACATGCTGGTAGGTTAATTGGATCCTGTATAAAAAAAAAATGTGGCCCTACTGTCTATGTATGTGAGTTAGGGACCTTAGATTGTAAGCTCCTTGAGGGCAGGGACTGATGTGAATGTACAATGTATATGTAAAGCACTGCGTAAATTGACAGCGCTATATAAGTACCTGAAATAAATAAATAAAATAAACAACAAAAGTTGTATAGTGTGTATCCCACTTTAGATGCACTATCAAATTTAAATTGACTTGACTAACAAAGCCAAACTCCAGCTAACTATTTTTAAACAGAAACAGTTTGTTTTTCTTTTGGGATAAAGGTTTTGCATATTGGCTAAAAGCTGACAGCTTGGTGTGTTAAAGCGCAAATGAAAGTAAGAAAGTAAGAAAAATGCTCAAATGACACTGGCATCTCCTCCTCAGTTTCTTTTGCAATAGAAAGCCTGCCTGTTTTCATTTTTTTTTTTGCATTTAGTTTTGCTTTACCTCCCTGGTGGTCTGATTTTATGTTCAGACTTCTGTGCTAAAAGCGGTACATTCTTTTGCATGGAAATCTGTTTTATATTTCAAAACTTTTTCCCCTGCGATTCCCCCGCCGTCCTCCCGCTGTCCTCCCAGCCGACGCCGGCACCTGTCTTCCGGTTCCCTTCCCTGCGAGCATTGCGATGCAAACCGGCGGCAATTTTAAAAATGTAAATACACTAAATGAGATGATACAAAGATGTGATCCTAACGGATTAAACTGTATCATGCCATTTCACCTGGTGACTTTCCAAGTGCTCTGCCTGTGCTTTTCCACTTCTTTGTGCCTGGAAAATTGAGAACAACCATGGCGTCCAAAAAGCGCTTTTCGTTGTCGCTGTTTTCCAGTTCGTCTAAAAGCGCTTTTGTTCAAAAAGAACGCTTTTTGGATGCCATGGTCGTTCAAATTTTTCCAGGCACAAAACACTGGAAAAGTACAGGCAGGGCACTGGAAAAGTCACCAGGTGCAATCTTGTGCTGAAATGGCATGATACAGTGTGATCCGTTAGGATCACAGCTTTGTATCATGTAATTTGGTGTATTTACACTTTTGAATTTGCCCCCGGTTCCACCCCCTGCGTTGCAACGCTCGCAGGGAAGGGAACCAGAAGGCAAGTGTCGGCAATCGGCCGTGCACAGAGCGGGAAGAGAGTGTGAGGACGGCGGGGGATTGCAGGGAAGGTGAGTAACATTCTGGTGTAATCCCGAGTGTGGCTCGGGGTTACCGCTTTTTGGTACTGAAAGTTAACCCCGAGCCACACTTGGGAATACTGCCAGGGGGGGGGGGGGGTTAAAGGAAATTGAAAAATAACAAAGCGTAAAAGCCTAAAAAAAAAAAGTAATGCAGCCACCATATTTAAGAATTGCAAGAAATTAGGAATGAAGGCTGTTTGCCCAAAAAAAACAGTCTACAGGAGAAAGGGATCACAAGGAATTTGGACTTTCTCTGTACCTTGAGTTCAAAAGACATATTTCATGGTTGTAATCTGCTTCTTCAGGGGGATTACTGTAGGAACTCTCTGAAATGCAATAATAGAATATAGAAAGTATATACAGAGCAAAATATGCAATATGGGGGTCAATAGAAAAATTACAATACAAAAAAAGAAGAGAAGGGAGGAGAGGGAAAATTGATGCTTACCATTCAAGATGCATATACTGCCCAAGTCAGACAATAGCTCAGCCAAAAAACTCCCCCCACGGGGGACTGGTAGGTGGATATTTAGAGATTTGGTAATGAGCTATAAAGATGTAAAAATATATATATATATATAAGCCATTTAGTATATACATACTGGGTTTGCAGTATATAAAAGCAAACCCAGAACTGGTGTGTGTTTTTTATAGGGCAGGGCAGCTGTAACCAACACCTCCAATCTCATCTCATTGATTGGACTGCAGTTGGCTGACATCTCACTCCAATTAGCTCTTGGAGATGTCATTAGTCTAGGGGTTCACATACTTTTTCCACCTGCACTGTGAATGTTTACATGGTGTGTTCAATAAAAACATGGCAACATTTCATTATTTGTGTGTTATTAGTTTAAGCAGACTGTGATTGCCTATTGTTGTGACTTAAGCCTCGTACCATACACACGCACCGATTGTCGGCCGACCGATCGGCCGTCTTTTGTCCAGTGTTGTTGTGTTGGTTGAAATGTGCTCTAGACTGCACACGAATTTTGTCGGTCAACAACAACCAACTGCAGAAGTGATGTCATGTTCTGGTCTACTTTTCGTGTGTTTTTTCTTCTCTGAGCATGCCCAGTCTTGATCATCACATTTTTGTCGGCCGAAATCTGTACTGACTGAGGAACAATCGGCCGTTCTGCTGACGGCCAACAAAAATTTTATAGCATGCACACCAGATTTTGTTCGGCCGAAAAGTCGCAGTCGGTTGTCGGAAGCATCATACTAACAAGCCGACAATTGGCCGATCGGACGTTGGCCGAAAATTTATGGCCAACAATCGGTGCGTGTGTACGGGGCTTTAGATGATGATCAGATCACATTTTATGACCAATTTGTGCAGAAATCCATATCATTCCAAAGGGTTCACATACTTTTTCTTGCAGCTGTATAGAGAGGTATGGGAAAGAAACGGGTGGGGGAGAGGGAAGAGGAGAAAAGGGTGGGGGGGGGGAGAAAAGGGGAGAGGGAGAGAAGGAGGGGGGGAGAAAGGAAAGGCCCAGGGTTTACCTTCTATCTGACTGGTTGGAGATTGACCTGGTAATGTAAAAGTGCACAAGCGGGCAGGTGATGTGCCTGCTTATATGGTCCCCAACCCAGGTGAACATTCACTACACCGACCGCCGTCAGCATGTGACGTCACCGGGTCTGATCTGCCATTAACTTTGGCCGCGGTTCTAACTGGACTGCCACCCACATAAGCAGGGGGAGGTCCCCACCTGCCCCAGGAGATCATGCGCCCGCCAGAGAGGTGAGAGAGGCTTTACAAAATGTCACAATTCTCGTAGCAGAGTCGTCTTAAAGCAACAATGTCCCACAATGTACATAAAAGCTAACAGCCACATTTAATGAAATTATTATAAATTTAAGCAGTAACTCAATTGTCAAACAAAAAAACAATAATCATAAAAAAAATCACATATATCTAATCCCCAGTACATCATAATGGAACAGAGACAGTGCAATACAGAGATGGGGTCTAATGTCGGGAAGACGGAATAAGGGGGGGCGGCAAGTTACAAAAATGGTTTGAAAGACAGAACCTCATTGAGGCCTGGTGGAACGGTAGCATTGAGTCTTTCTATCCAAAGAGTCTCACGTTGTAAGATATTTTTATCCCAATCACCACCCCTAGGATCATGGGGAATACCCTCAAGTACTAAGAATTTAGCTACTTCTAAGTTATATCTGTTGTGTAAGCCAATATGGGGGCCTATAGTGGTAAGTTTGCCACTAGTAGAGTAATATAAGTGATCGCCAATTGGCTGACGGAATTCGTGAGTAGATTTTTCCCCACATAAAAGGCGTTGCATTCACAAACCATCAAATATATGACACCTTTGGTGCCACAATTGGCATGGGTACGTGATGAAAGCAGCTCACCATTCGGCAGTCTGAAAGGGGTGCCCTCCAGAACCCAGGGACACTGGCCACACTGAAAGGTACCACGGCTGCCGGATGGTGAGCTGCGCTCAGTCACATAGTGACTATTGGTCATGCGGTCCCTAAGGGAAGTGGCTCTACAGAAGACCAGTTTAGGGGTTGCCCTGATGTTTTTATTAATAATGTGATGATCAGCTAGAAGATGCCAGTAATTGGATTAAATGGTGCGAAGTTGATAATGTTGGGCTGAAAATCTGATTTTGACCGTGTCTGATTGTTTTGGTTTGGGGGGTCAAATAACAGAGAAGTTCTGTTATGTGCCAAGGCTCGGTTAATGGCTTACTTCAAATTGCTTTGTGAAAAGCCCCTCAGTAAAAGGCGTTCACGCAATAAATTTGCTTGTGTACAGAAATCGCCTTCTTTGGGGCAGTTCCTACGGAGGTGCAATTATTGCGCATACGGGATACTGCTGACCAAAGATTTGGGATTTGCACTGGATGCATGTGGCAAAGCATTGCCAGCTGTAGGTTTATGATATAAATAAGTGAGGATTGTCCCATCTGGACAATCATAAGATCCAGGAAGGAGATTTGTCTGGCATTGTAGTAAATGTAAAGTGTAGATTGAAGAATTGGTCAGCTACACAATGCCTACAGCTACAAAGGTCAGTGAGGGCTGTTTTTTTTGTCTGCTTTCCAAGAATATGTACATATTTCAGTGGTTATAGTGTGACCAAAGATCTATTTTTAGGTTAACTTTTAATGTTTATAAATATGACCTTTTGCAATTTTTTTTAGCACATTTTCAGTGTGCTGGAAAAGCTTACTGCCTGGAAGTGCTTTTTAAGGTTGAGGTTAGTTGTATATTCAGGTTAACATATTGAAAGCTTTTAGTGCTCTATTCAGGTTAAAGTAAACCCCTAGAACAAAAATGTATTATATTACAGCTTGCCAGTCCTTCGATAGGATGGTTGCATTGGTTTTGTACCACAGCCATTGTTTTGTGCTGAAAGCATGTTTAACAGGCACCCCCGAAATGGTGAGTGCACTCTTATCAGCAGCTCTGACTCACTGTTTACTGTTGGAGTTATAACATTACTAGGAAGCCAAGGAAATGTCTCTGGCATTTATATTTTGTTAAAGTACCAAATCCCAGTGGCAGAAAAGGTTTAAGGTATACAGTGCCTAAAAATATGCAGCATGAAGCACTTCATAAACTTACAAGGCTAGTTCTACTGGCTTATCAAGTGGGATAGGATTAATTTAAGTGGGATGTTAGAAGAAAGTCAAAGACATTTTGTGGAAATGTAGGGGTTGGTTAAATGCTGTTTATGAACAGGGACATGTTAAGTATTAAGGTTGCAACTTTTAGGGATAGGGATATTTACAAATGCACAAGTGTGTAAAGAGGAGGTTAGGGTTTTCCTTGGCACCTAAAGGGCACCAAAATATCTACTGCTGGGCTTTGGGCAAGTAAAAGTACAATACTGGATGAAAGGAAATTGATAACATAAGGTGCCGGGACAAGGTGACACTACTCTTCTCAACTTAGCACCCAAGATCTGGAGAGGGAGATAGAGACAGATCCCCCTCCCTCCTGCCATTGCAATGTTCCTGGAGAGGGGAGTTAGCACAGAAACACTCTGTACAAGACTGGGTAACATCAAAATGGATATCTAATCTACTTAAATAGAGAAGGAAGGGAGGAAGACTGCAAAATGATCAGTATAAAAATGTATTTGATGGCCATAATAGTTCTTTGTTATGAGTCCCTGAATATCATCATAACCCCTTGTGTGTTCAGAAGGGGCACTTTTTTGCTATGTGTTTATGGTACATATAGTTAAAATTTTAGGATCTGTTGTAAGGTCTTTGTTTGCTATGATTTCAGCAATGAAAGGTTCCTGCATCTCCTTACCTGGCCTGACTACCATGATTTTGCTGTGAACTGCTCCTCCTTGATTCCCTCCTTTGGAAGGAGTTCCCCACATCTATAAATATAATATATACAACATATATACAATATTAAAAAAGGTAAGTCCACCCCCAATACCCATATTTTATGTTTTGGTAAATATTGAAGAGTAAAACAAATTTTATATACATTTCGCTGGACTTCTATTCAAATTGTTCATTAATTTTATATTATGAAGAATGCAATAGGAAGAGCTAGAACACAAAAGGACATCCAAACATCCAAAACGCCTAGTAACAGGAACTGAAATCGAAATTTTGGCACAGAAATGCCATTTTAAAGGCAAACGAGATCATGGGGCTGACTAGCCCACTAGGTATTGGGTAAAACTGGGATATCACTCTTAGGTGGTAGACTAACCCATTAACCAGAGCTTTTTTACACCCAGTGCCCAGAGCAATATGCATATTTTCCCTGCTGTTTCTGGATTTAAATATTAAGAAGGCCGGCTATAGACGTAGTGAATTTCTTTGCTTGAGTCCCCATCAACAGGTTGACAGGGGAATCACTCCCGCCGAGCAATTGTGTTCTCCCAGTGGAGAGGGGGAAGCCATCTTCACCGGGACAACACAGTGATTATTGCTAGCAGCTATAACAGCTGCTAGCGATAATCGGATGTAAAAACCTGCATACATTCAGCCTGTCCATGCATGGTTTGAATCTCTGCCCACACATGGTTTGTTCCTGCTGAACCCACTGAGATTTGAACCATCTATGGCAGGCTTGACATTTTAAATCCTTTTTTTTATTTATTTTTTTAACACATTTTTTTATTTTATTTTTTTTTATTTATATCATCTCCTAAGGTTTTACTTTGTTACAACAGCACATATTCCTGTAGAAATTGTGTTTTATTGGTTATATAGCTAGGTTGAAAAAATGCAACCATATCCAAATAAATGAATCCAATAATAAACAAGGTAAACATAGAAAGCATTGTTATCTTTAACATTTTTAACAGTTGACTCAGATGAAGGAGATAATATCTTTTTAAAATTTGACCCAATTCTCTCTACTAAGGGAAAAATAATTACCAAAGGCAAAAAAATAACTCTGGATCAGTATTATACTATGTATTACATCTAAATAAAAAACAAAGTTTATTCTGTGATTTAAAAAAAAAAAAAAAATTCTAAAGAAATCTGATAACTTAAGGACCAGAAGGTTTTACCCCATTAATGATACCCCCATTTTTTTTTGCGATACGGTACTGCGTTACTTTGACAATTGCGTGGTCAAGCGACAAATAATATTGTTTTACTTTCTGCTATAAAACATTCCCAATAAAAAAAAATGTAAAAATAAATGTTTTTCATCAATTTAGGCCAATATGTATTCTGCTACATATTTTTGGTAAAAAAAATCCTAGTAAGTGTATATTTATTGATTTGCAGAAGTTATCACATCTACAAACTAGGGGATAGATTTGTCATTTTTATTTATTTATTTTTTTACCACAAACCCGATTCCAAAAAAGTTGGGACACTGTACAAATTGTGAATAAAAACAGAATGCATGGATGTGGAAGTTTCAAATCTCATTTTTTTTTTTTACAGAATACAACATAGATGACATATCAAATGTTAAGTGAGAAAAAAAAAAAAAGTGAGAAAATGTATCATTATAAGGGAAAAATAAGTTGATTTTAAATTTCATGGCATCAACACATCTCAAAAAAGTTGGGACAAGGCCATGTTTACCACTGTGTGGCATCCCCTCTTCTTTTTATAACAGTCTGCAAATGTCTGAGGAGACAAGTTGCTCAAGTTTAGGAGTAGGAATGTTGTCACATTCTTGTCTAATACAGGTTTCTAGTTGCTCAACTTTCTTAGGTCTTCTTTGTCGCATCCTTCTCTTTATGATGCACCAAATGTTTTCTATGGGTGAAAGATCTGGACTGCAGGCTGGCCATTTCAGTACCCGGATCCTTCTTCTACGCAGCCATGATGTTGTAATTGATGCAGTATGTGGCCTGGCATTGTCATGTTGGAAAATGTGAGGTCTCCCCTGAAAGAGACGACGTCTGGATGGGAGCATATGATGTTCTAGAACTTGGATATACCTTTCAGCACTGATGGCGCCTTTCCAGATGTGTAAGCTGTCCATGCCACACGCACTCATGCATCCCCATACCATCAGAGATGGAGGCTTCTGAACTGAGCACTGATAACAACTTCGGTTGTCCTTGTCCTCTTTAGTCCGGATGTCATGGCATCCCAGTTTTCCAAAAAGAACTTCAAATTTTGATTCCTCTGACCACAGCACAGTTTTCCACTTTGCCACAGTCGATTTTAAATGAGCCTTGGCCCAGAGAAAACGCCTGTGCTTCTGGATCATGTTTAGATATGGCTTCTTTTTTTGCCTATAGAGCTTTAGCCGGCAATGGCGGCTGGCACGGTGGATTGTGTTCACGGACAATGTTTTCTGGAAGTATTCCTGAGCCCATGTTGTGATTTCCATTACAGTAGCATTCCTGTATGTGATGCAGTGCCATCCAAGGCCCCGAAGATCACGGGCATCCAGTATGGTTTTCCGGCCTTGACCCTTATGCACAGAGATTGTTCCAGATTCTCCAAATCTTTGGATGATATTATGCACTGTAGATGATGATAACTTCAAACTATTTGCAATTTTTCTCTGAGAAACTCATTTCTGATATTGCTCCACTATTTTTTGCCGCAGCATTGGGGGAATTGGTGATCCTCTGCCCATCTTGACTTCTGAGAGACACTGCCACTCTGAGAGGCTCTTTTTATACCCAATCATGTTGCCAATTGACCTAATAGGTTGCAAATTAGTCCTCCAGCTGTTCCTTATATGTACATTTAACTTTTCTGGCCTCTTATTGCTACCTGTCCCAACTTTTTTGGAATGTGTAGCTCTCATGAAATCCAAAATGAGCCAATATTTGGCATGACATTTCAAAATGTCTCACTTTCAACATTTGATATGTTATCTATATTATATTGTGAGTAAAATATAAGTTTATGAGATATGTAAATTAGTCCATTCCTTTTTTACTCACAATTTGTACAGTGTCCCAACTTTTTTGGAATTGGGTTTGTAGTAATGGTGGCAATCAGCGATTTTTCAGCGGGACTGCGACATTGCGGCAGACAGATCGGACACCTAACTGACACTTTTGACACTTTTGGGGAGACCAGTGACATTACTACAGTAATCAGTGCTAAAAATATGCACTGTTACTGTACTATGACACTGGCAGGAAATGGGGTTAACACCAGCGGTGATCAAAGGGTTAACTGTGTGCCTAGGGGGTGCTTTCTAACTGTGGGGGTTGTAATCACTGAATGAACAAAGACACCTGTGTTCCTAAATAGGAACTAAATAGGAAATTCATCACAGATAGAACAGCGGTCTACCATGTCTCCATAGGGAGCTATCACGGGTGCTCGGCAGACATCCCGCCGGCCCCGCTGATTGGCTCCTCCTCTAGCCAATTGGTGCCTGTGCGCCCCCACTATGTGCTACACGAAGCGACGTACAGGTACATCGTTTCACGTAAAAGAGCCAACCGCCGCATTATAACTATGGCGGCTGATGGTTCCTGTGGAAAACTATTCTACATGTTACAGACTCTTACAGTGAAGAACCCTTTCTGTGTGTAAATGTTAAACCTTTTTTTTTTTTTTTTTTTTTAGGGGCTATGGTAAAAAAACAGAACAAAAAACAAACCTGAACTAGAACATAGAACTAGCACAACATTGACAGAGTAACCTAATCCTTTTTGCAAGAATATCATATACATCTACAGTATATTCATTGTATGATACTTTTATAGGGCACAGAACAATATAGAATTTACTTAACCACTTCAATTCAGGGCACTTTTACCCCCTTCCTGCCCAGGCCAATTTTCAGCTTTCAGCGCTGTCACACTTTGAATGACAATTGCGCGGTCATGCTACACTGTACCCATATGACATTTTTTTCACACAAATAGAGCTTTCTTTTGGTGGTATTTAATCACCACTGGGTTTTTTATTTATTACAAAAAAAAAAGAAAAAAGACAGAAAATTTTGAAAAAAAAAAAAAAAGTTTTTCCTATTTTCTGTGAGTAAATTTTGAAAATAAGTAATTTTTCTCCTTCACTGATGTGCACTGATGAGGCAGTACTCATGGGCACTGATGAGGTGGCACTTATGGGCACTGATGAGGTGGCACTGATGAGGAAGTACTAATATGCCACACTGATGGGCGGCACTGTTAGGCGGCACTGAGAGGTGGCACTGATGAACACTGAGAGGCGGCACTGATGGGCAGCACTGATGAACACAGACGGGCAGCACTGATGGACACTGATAGGCAGCACAAATGAGCAGGCTCTGATGGGCACTGATGATCACCTGTCCTAGGCTTCCTGATTACCTGTCCTAGGCTTTCCTTTGATGATAATCAGCGCAGACCCCCCTCCCCATCAGGAGAGCCGCCGATCGGCTTTCCTCTACTCATGCCTTTTTTCAGCGTGAACTGAGGAAAGCCGATAAACGGCACTTCCTGGTTACAATGTGACCAGCTGTTGTTGGACACAGCTGCTCACATGGTAAAGAGCCTACCTCATAGGCTCTTTACTCGGATCAGAAATGTGGTGTGTAACAACACACCACCAATCGCCGTTCTGCGCACCCTCGTGGCTTATCCTAATGAACGTCATAACGCCCAGTCAAGATAATTTAACTACTTTGTGTCTGTCATTCTGCTATATGGCGGGCGGGAAGTGGTTAATCTTCCAAAACTGAATATGATCCCACTTTTTCAGGTCACAGCTATCTTCAGTTATTACACATAGAATTAGGCTGTCGTACCAAAGGACATTTTCACTCAATAAGTTGTTTGAAAATTCACTCCAGTTATCTGATCATGTAAAGTAACTTATAATGTAACTTGCTGTTTACTTATTTAATCTGAACAAGATTGGGTGTTCAGAGTGAATAGGAATTTGCTTTTTTATGTCTGGGAAATTGAAGTGAACAATATTAACCACTTGCCTTCTGTGCACTTAAACACCCTTCCCATCCAGACCAATTTTTAGCTTTCAGCGCTCTCACACTTTGACTGACAATTGCGCGGTCATGCTACACTGTACCCATATGAAATTTTTATCATTTTTTTCACACAAATAGAGCTTTCTTTTGGTGGTATGTAATCATCTCTGGGTTTTTTATTTTTTACAAAAAAAAAAGAAAAAAGACAGAAAATTTTGAAAAAAAAAAGTTTTTCTTATTTTCTGCGAGTAAATTTTGAAAATAAATAAATTTTTCTCCTTCACTGATGTGCGCTGATGAGGCGGCACTGATGCGCACTGATAGGCTGCACTGATAGGCACTGATGAGGTGGCACTTATGGGCACTGATGAGGTGGCACTTATGGGCACTGATGAGGAGGTACTAATATGCCGCACTGATGGGCACTGATAGGAGGCACTGATAGGCGGCACTGATGAGCACTGATAGGCGGCACTGATGAGCACTGATAGGCGGCACTGCTGGGCACTGAGAGTTGGCACTGCTGGGCACTGAGAGGTGGCACTGCTGGGCACTGAGAGGTGGCACTGAGAGGTGGCACTGCTGGGCACTGAGAGGCGGCACTGACGGGCGGCACTGATGGGCACTGATAGGCGGCACTGATGGGCACTGGCGGATGGCACTGATGGACACTGACGGGTGGCACTGATGAGCACTGATGGGCAGCACCATCAGTGCCCACACTCAGTGCCCATAGTGCTGCCAGTCAGTGCTCATCAGTGCCTAGATGAGCAGGCACTGATGGGCACTGACTGGCAGCACTATGGGCACTGATTGTGGGCACTGATGGGGGGCACTGTAGGCGGGCACTGTGGGCAATTTGTGTATGTGTTTTACCTCTTGTAATCAGGGCACTAGTGATCGTGCCCTGATTACATTCTCCGATCGGTCCGATCACGTGGTGAATGGCCGCTGTGATTGGCCATTCACCACGATCTGTGATCGGCTGTGTCCAAGGGACACGGCCGACACAGAATTTCCCCGATGCGCGCTCTCGGGAGCGCGTGGGGAGACTGCTTCTGGGAGGCCGTTTAAAAACGGCCTCCCGAAAATTCGAGTCCGCGCTGCAGCCGTATATAGGCTATAGCGCGGACCGGAAGCAGTTAAATAGTTAAAACTCTTATAGTAAATCTGCCTCATAGTCTTTTCCTTTTTAGTTACAGTATATAAGAAAATATTGGCAATATGTAGTACATTATCCCTGGATTCAATATGTGTAGCTATGACAAGTACCGTATGACCAAAAACTACACTGATTGGCTAATAGACCTTAACCTAGGACCACAGCATGCTTACTAACTAGCTGAGAGCATGCCTGGGAAAGCAGCTAAATTCATATGCTGAAGCTGTGTTTATTTTTGGGCTGGGGCTGGGTTCAATGCAGGCAATGTGTTGCTTTGTTTTTTATTTTAGTTGTAGGCTGTGGGTCTCCACTGTGAGTTATTGGGTAAAGAAAATGACATATTTTATGGGTGCAGACTGGGCAATAACAACATAGCCAAAAAATACAGATGTGCTCTAGGATGCATATCTGGATGAGGTGTGTTTAGAAACGCTGAGGCTGGATTCACACTTGTGTTTACATACAGTCAATTTATTCTTAAAGTGTTACTTAACCCACAACAGTAAAATCAGTTTGTATATGCAGGAAAGCATGCTTGTTATACTCACTGTGGAACCTAAGGGGTTAATCCTTTGCATTTTGTCTTCTCCAATCCTCCTCTTCTTCCATTGGTCCCAAACCCTCTCCTGATAGAACAGAGGCTAGGGGACAAGCTGCACATGTTCCGTTTGGTGTGTATTGCTAGAGAGTTTTTTTTTTTTTTTTCTTGGGAGAATGCATGTGATCAGCACAGGGCCAATCAGCACTGTCCAGACAGAGGGTCACGGGTCCTGCAGCCTTATATGACAGTCAGAGCAGAATGAAAACGCCTCCTACAAGCTTTACCGATAGAAGTCAGAAGACTGCTCTAACTGCTGATGAAAAAGGGTACTAAAACTATTGCATTTTATGTTCTGTGTACTGTGGAAGACCAGATATCCTGAATGCAGGGTCCTGGGTTTAATAACACCTTTAATGGCACCTCAACATACCATACCAGTGCACCTGTGTTGCAGCACACTATATTGCGAGGTAAAGCATTGCTATGCCTTGTGCTGCACTGCATTACTAAATATAGTGCATGCACCTTTTTGGCATGTTAGGCAGCCCATTCAAATACAATAACTGTCTTAACAAAACACACATTAACATGCATGCGTTAACCACTTAAGCCCCAATTGACGTCCTTTTTTTCCCACAAACAGAGCTTTCTTTTGGTGGTATTTGATCACCTGTGCGATTTTTACTTTTTGCGCTATAAACAAAAAAAGAGCGACAATTTTGAAAAAAAAAAAAAACAATATTTTTCACATTTTTTTTATATGAAATTCTCAAAAAAAATTAAAAAATCAAAATTTTTTAACATTTTAGGCCAATTTGTTTTCTGCTACATATTTTTGGTAAAAAAAAATATCCCAATAAGCGGATTTCGATTGGTTTGCACAAAAGTTATTGTGTTTACTAACTACGGGAAAGATTTATGTCATTTTTATTGTGTTTTTTTGTAATGGCGGCGATGTGCGATTTTTTTTTTTTTTTTTTTTTGCGGGATTGCGGCGAGCAGATCGGACCCCTGACTGACATTTTTGACACTTTTGGGAGTACCAGTGATATTACTACAGTAATTAGTGCTATTAATATGCACTGTTATTGTAAAAATGACACTGGCAGGGAAGGGGTTAACTTTATTAGTGATCAAGGGGTTAAGTGTGTCCCTAGGGGCGTGATTCTAACTGTCAAGGGGCGTGGCTTGTGATGTAACCACAGAGACATACGATCCTACATAGCAGGATCGTATAGTCTCTGCAGTTACACCAGGGAGAATGACAGGCGGCTTTGTTTACATTAGCCGCCTTCCTTTCTCCCTCTCCAGCAGGAGATTGCGAGTGACGAACGGACATCGGAGCCGCCGGTCACTTGCGTGGCGAAGTCAGAGAACGAGCAGGGGTGGAAGGCTAGTGGGCGAGTGGCGTACCGATACGTCACTTTGCCCAGGAGGGGCTGACCGCCGCAGTATATGTACTTGCGGCGGTCGGCAAGTGGTTAATATACCACAACAGTGCGACTTCAGCCTGAGTCCATCCAAAGGTTTCTTGAAGCTTAAAACAGCAGCTGCAAAGCAAGAAATATTTCATATTAATTTCCTTTACATTTAGTATATACATTTAAAAAGTATTTTTACCGCTTCCATACAGAGCAGTTAGACCCCCTTCCTGCCCAGACCAATTTTCAGCTTTCAGCACTCTCACACTTTGAATGACAATTGCTCAGTCATGCTACACTGTAACCAAACAAAATTTTTATCATTTTTTCACACAAATAGAGCTTTCTTTTGGTGTTATTTGATCACAACTGGGTTTTTTTTTTCTGGTGATATAAGCAAAAAAAGAGCAAAAATTTTGCAAAAAAAACACTTTTTTTTAGTTTCTATTATAAAATTTTGCAAAAAATTATACTGCTACATATCTCTGGTAAACTTAACCCAAATTAGTGTATATTATTTAGTCTGTGTGAAAGTTATTGAGTCTAGAAGCTATGGTACCAATTACTGAAAATTGATCACACCAGATGTACTGATGGCCTATCTCCTTTCTTGAGGCCCTGAAATGTCAGGACAGTACAAATACCCCCCAAATGACCCCTTTTTTGTAAAGTAGACAGTCCAAGGTATTTAGTAAGAGGCATGGTGAGTTTTTTGAAGTTATAATTTTTTCCCACAATTCTTGGGAAAATGAAGAAAATTTTTTTTTTCTTTTTTTTCCCAAAACGTTGTCAATTTATAAGCTATTTCTAACACATAGCATGTACACAGCAAAAATGACACCCCAAAATTCATTCTGCTACTCCTTCTGAGTATGGTGATACCACATGTGTGAGACTTTTACACAGCCTAGCCACAAAAAGAGACTCCGCGTCCATGTAGCACCATAAGGCGTTTTAGGAGCATAAATACACATAAAACTTTCTTACTACCTATCACACTTTTCAAGGCCCTAGAGCACCAATACAATGGAAAAGTCCAAAAATGACCCCATTTTGGAAAGCAAACACTCCAACGTATATTCTATGAGGCATTATGGGTCCTTTGAACATGTAATTTTTTTCCACAAGTTTTTGGAAAATGTGGGAAAAAAATAAAAACTTTTTTTTTTTACACAAAGTTGTCAATTTATAGGATATTCCTAACACATAGCATGTACATAGCAAAAATGACACCCCAAAATACATTCTGCCACTCCTCCTGAGTATGGCAATACCACATGTGTGAGACTTTTTCAGAGCCTAGCCATATAGAGGGGCCCAACATCCAAGGAGCATCATCATGCATCCTAGCCACTTGCCTAGGCCTATTTTTGACATTTGGTGTTTACAAGCTAAAATCAGTTGTTTTTGCTAGAAAACTACTTAGAACCCCAAAACATTATATATTTTTTTTTAGCAGAGACCCTAGAGAATAAAATGGAGATTATTGCAATATTTTTTATCACACCGTATTTGCGTCTTCCAAACGCAATTTTTTGGGAAAAAATTCACTTTTTTGAATTAAAAAATAAGAAACCAGTAAAGTTAGCCCAATTTTTTTCCGTAATGTGAAAGATAATGTTACGCCGAGTAAATAGATCCCAACATGTCATGCTTCAAAATTGCGCACGCTCACAGAATGGTGACAAACTTTGGTACTTAAAAATCCCCATAGGCGACATTTTAAAAATTTCTACAGGTTGCTATCTTAGAGTTACAGAGGAGGTCTAGGGCTCAAATTATTGCTCTTGCTCTAACGATCGCGACGATACCTCACATGTGTAGTTTGAACACTGTTTACATATGTGGGCGGGGTTTCCGTATGCATTCGCTTCTGCGCGCGAGCTCACGGGGACAGGGCGCTTTTAATTTTTTTTTTTTTACTATTTATTTTATTTATTATTTTTTATTTTTACACTGTTTTTTAAAAAAAAAAAATGGTCATTTTTATTTCTTTTACAAGAAATGTAAACATTACTTGTAATAGAAAAAAGGCACGACAGGACCTCCTTTTTTGTGAG
The DNA here is from genome assembly GCF_965119305.1 of Pelophylax lessonae. Taxonomy (NCBI): domain Eukaryota; kingdom Metazoa; phylum Chordata; class Amphibia; order Anura; family Ranidae; genus Pelophylax; species Pelophylax lessonae. The sequence goes on from NC_138771.1 coordinate 233,317,100, forward strand.
ATCTGGGGTCAAAAAGTCCTCAGATCTCACAAGTACACTAAAAGATAGAAAAAAAATAAAAAAAAAAATAAAAAAAATTAAATAAAATGAAAAAAAAAAAGGGACCTTTAAACTGGTGACGTTTGCCATAGCTCCGGTCCTCCAAGACCATAGAGTCGAGTGAGGGCAAGCTTGCCCTCACTTGACATCCGGTCTGTGAGGATCCGGGACCGGATCGTTTTCCCCGCTGCCGGCGGGTCCGGTAAGAGGGGAAAAGGACCAGAATGCGGCGGGAGGGGGGGGCACCTCTTTCGCCACCCCGGAAGGGTGATCCCGCGGCGAATCCGCCGCTGGGACCACCCTTATCGGAAAGCCAACCGTCCACCGTTTAAAAAAATACCAGGGTTATGGCAGCTATCTGCTGCCATAACACCGGTATTTAGGTTTAAACGGAGGACGTATATAAACCTTTTTGGACTTAGACATGGTGGCTGTATGAAGGGTGACAGGTACTCAGGTACTTTGCTGGGCAGGTGACAGGTACTCTGGTACTGATGAGCAAGTGGCAGGTACTCGAGTACTCCGATAGGCAGGTGACAGGTACTCGGGTACTCTTATGGGCAGGTGACAGGCAGGTGATGGGTACTGATGAGTAGTACTGATACTGATAGGTGATACTGATACTGTACTGATGGGTACTGATGAGTACTGATGAGTAGTGATGGGTACTGATGAGCAGGTGGCAAGTACTCGGGTACTTCAGGTGTCAGGTACTCTGATGAGCAGGTGGAAGGTACTCGGGTACTCTGATGGGTAGGTGACAGGTACTCGGGTACTCTGATGGGTAGGTGACAGGTACTCGGGTACTCTGATGACGGGTACTCGGGTACTCCGGTGATGGGTACTCAAAGTACCCGAGTACCTGTCATCAGAGTACCCGAGTACCTGTCATCAGAGTACCCGAGTACCTGTCATCAGAGTACCCGATGTACCTGTCATCAGAGTACCCGATGTACCTGTCATCAGAGTACCCGAGTACCCGTCATCAGAGTACCCGAGTACCCGTCATCAGAGTACCCGAGTACCTGTCATCAGAGTACCCGAGTACCCGTCATCAGAGTACCCGAGTACCCGTCATCAGAGTACCCGAGTACCCGTCATCAGAGTACCCGAGTACCCGTCATCAGAGTACCCGAGTACCTGTCATCAGAGTACCCGAGTACCTATCATCAGAGTACCGGAGTACCAGCCAACAGAGTACCGGAGTACCAGCCATCAGAGTACCCGAGTACCTGTCATCAGAGTACCCGAGTACCCATCATCAGAGTACCCGAGTACCTGTCACCAGCCCATCAGAGTACCTGTCATCAGCCCATCAGAGTACCCGAGTACCTGTCATCAGAGTACCTGATAAGCTTTTTATTGGGGGGGGGGGGCAATCAGTGTAGTTGGGTGCACTGTACTTGGTAACTAGCTGTTACCACAATCTCCTCCTCACACAGGATCAGTGTGTGAGGAGGAGAACACGGTGACAGCTAGTTACCGATGCTGATGACATTTGTGACCGGCTGTGATTGGACACAGCCGGTCATGTGGTAAAGAGCCAATTTCATTGGCTCTTTACCTAGATCGGGGATGGGCTCTGTCCGAGGGACGAGCCTCGTCCCCGATCGCCGCACTGCGCGCCCCCGGGGGGTGCCCATTAAGGAAGGAACGAGCGGCTCGCGCTGGAGCCGCTCATGTGATCGGCTGTGATTGACACAGCCGATCACGTGGTAAACAGCCAATTTCATTGGCTGTTTACCTTGATCGGGGTTGGGCTCAGTCCAAGGGACGAGCCTCACCCCCGATCGCCGCGCTGCGCGCCCCCGGGGGCGCGCAGTAGCGGGGAGATCCGGGCGCCGTCATATGACGTCCGCCCGGATCGAGAAAGGATTTGTGCCGACGTCATTTGACATGGCGCGGTAAGGAAGGGGTTAAGTAAAAAAAAAAAAAATGTATAATTTTAGAAAAACTGTCCCAACAAGTATAGTCAGTTTCATGTACACTACCGTTCAAAAGTTTGGGAGTTTGGGGTCACTTAGAAATGTCCTTATTTTTTAAAGAAAAGCACTGTTTTTTTTTCAATGAAGATAACATAAAATTAATTAGAAATACAGTCTGGACATTGTTAACCACTTGCCGACCGCTCACTGAAGCTCTACTGCGGCAAAGAGGCTCGTTCCCGTCCAGCGACGTAGACCTACGTCGCCGGACTCCTCCCCTGGGGCCAGGGGAGGCGCAGTGGTGATCACCGCCACTCTTCCCCGATCATCTGGGAATCGAGTTTGGAGATCCGCCCGCTTGTGTAAACAAAGCGGGCGGATCTCCTAAGTGACAGACAGTGACAGATTGCAGGGTTCAGCATAGCTGAACCTGCGATCTGTCCCTGTGTCACTCAGTCACCTCCCCCCACACACGTTAGTAAGCACCAGGCATACATTAACCCCTCCCTCTCCAATAAAATTAACCCCTTCCCTGCCAGTGTCATTTTTACAGTAACAGTGCATATTTATAGCACTGATTACTGTAGTAATGTCACTGGTACCCCCAAAAGTGTCAAAAATGTCAGTCAAGGGTCCGATCTGTCCGATGCAATGTCGCAGTCCCGCAAAAAAAATTGCAGATTGCCGCCATTACTCGCTAAAAAAAATTACAGAAATCTTTCCCTTAGTTAGTAAACGCAATAACTTTTGCGCAAACCAATCAAAATACGCTTATTGTGATTTTTTTTTTACCAAACATAGGTAGCAGAAAACAAATTGGCCAAAAATTTTTGATTTTTACATTTTTTTGGGGGGGAATTTCATATAAAAAAATGTGAAAAATATTGTTATTTTTTCAAAATTTATGCTCTTTTTTTGTTTATAAAAAAGTAAATACCACCAAAAAAAAAGTAAAAATCGCACAGGTGATCAAATACCACCAAAAGAAAGCTCTGTTTATGGGAAAAAAGGACGTAAATTTTGTTTGGGTACAGCATCGCACGACCGCGCAATTGTCAGTTAAAGTCGCACAGTGCCGAATCGCAAAAAGTGGCCTGGACGTAAGACAGCAAAATCCTCCTGTGGTAAAGTGGTTAATGTGGTAAATGACTATTCTAGCTGGAAATGGCTGATTGGAATATCTCAGGGTTCGACAATCCCCGGGCGCCAGGTCGCATTTGTGACTAGAATTAGCGACCTGGCGCCTGGGGTGCCCTGCAGGAGGTGTCCTGTCCCTTTTGCACCCCCACCTCCTTCCCCGAGTAGGAGTTCCGCGCCGTCCAAAAATTGAGGCCCCGGCTTTTCGGCCTTCTTCTGTGAGATGAAAGAGGCTGGGGAACTGGCGCCCTCTTGTGGTGGCCGGGAGTAATGCATGTTCTCAATGCCTTTCCATCTCCTTCCAAACAGGAGAGAGGGAAGTTTTTGCAGGCTTCATCTCTCTGTCCAGTTTTTGCAGGCTTCATCTCTCTGTCCAGTTACCTTTGCTTAAAGGTAAGTGGACAGGGAGTGGGTTTATTATTATTAATTTATTTTTTAAATTTAAAAAAAATAAATAATAATTTTTTCTTTTTTCTTTTTTAATTATTAACCACTTTACCACTAGAGCATTTTGCTGTCTTACGTCTGGGCCACTTTTTGCGATTCGGCGCTGTGTGACTTTAACTGACAATTGCGCCGTCGTGCGACGCCGTACCCAAACAAAATTGACGTCCTTTTTTTCCCACAAACAGAGCTTTCTTTTGGTGGTATTTGATCACCTGTGCGATTTTTACTTTTTGCGCTATAAACAAAAAAAGAGCGTTTTTTTTGAGAAAATAACAATATTTTTCACATTTTTTTATATGAAATTCCCCCCAAAAAAGATGTAAAAACCAATTTTTTTAAAAATTTTTGGCCAATTTGTTCTCTGCTACCTATGTTTGGTAAAAAAAAATCGCAATAAGCATATTTTGATTGGTTTGCGCAAAAGTTATTGCGTTTACTAACAAAGGGAAAGATTTTTGTCATTTTTGGTGTTTTTTTTTAACGCGTAATGGCGGCGATCTGCGATTTTTTTTGCGGGACTGCGACATTGCGGCGGACAGATCGGACCCTTGACTGACATTTTTGACACTTTTGGGGGTACCAGTGACATTACTACAGTAATCAGTGCTATAAATATGCACTGTTACTGTAAAAATGACACTGGCAGGGAAGGGGTTAACTTTATTGGAGAGGGAGGGGTTAATGTATGCCTGGTGCTTACTGACGTGTGGGGGGGGAGGTGACTTTGTGAGACAAGGACAGATCGGATGTCCAGCTATGCTGAACAGTCCGATCTGTCACTCCCTGTCACTGAGGAGATCCGCCCGCTTGTGTTTACACAGGCGGGCGGATCTCCACACTAGATCCCCGACGATCGGGGCAGAGCAGCGGCGATCGCCGCTGCTCCTCCCCTGGCCCGACTCCCGCTGTGAATGAAAACAGCGGGAGCGCGCCTCCGGCGGCGCGCGAGCGCCGCCTACAGGGGAGGAGTCTGACGACGTAGGTCTACGTCGTCAGACGGGAACGAGCCACTTTGCCGCAGTACTATTACAGTACTTAGCGGTAAAGTGGTTAAAAAAATAAAAAAATGTTTTTCTTTTTTTTCTTTTTTTCAATTCTTATTAAAAAAAAATATAATCTTTTTTTTTTTTTCCTCATCACCGTGCCACAGCCGAAGGCCCCTTTCACACGGGCTGTCTGAACAGGTCCGCCTGTCCGTTTTTCAGGCAGACCTGATCGGACCCTTCATTCTCCTCTATGGAGCAGTAATCTGCCACCATCTGATCCTGTCCGCCAAAAACAGACGGATGGTGGTTCTATTTTCTATCCATCCCGTGGATCAGATCAGATGGCATCGGATGGAAAGAGACAGACAGTCTGTTTCCATCCAATTGCGCTATAGAGGAGAGTGGGGTTCTATCCGTTTTATTAAATAAAGCTTGGTTGTTAGTTTAAAAAAAAAAAAAAAACTGGCTCCTAACTTTTTTAGCTGGCTCCTAGATTTCAGGCAAATTTGTCAAGCCCTGGAATATCTACATAGGTGTACAGAGGACCATTTCCAGCAATCATCACTCCTATGTTCTAATGGTACATTGTGTTAGCTAATCAGGTTAAAAGGCTAATGGATGATTACAAAATCCTTGTGCAATTATGTTAGCTGAAAACTGTTGTGCTGATTAGAGAAGCTATAAAACTGGCCTTCTTTTGAGCTAGTTGAATATTTGGAGCATCAACATTTGTGGGTTTGATTATACTCTCAAAATGGCCAGAAAAGGAGAACTTTCTTCTGAAGCTCGATAGTCTATTCTTGTTCTGAGAAATGAAAGCTATTCCATGCGAGAAATTGCTAAAACACTGAAGATTTCCTACAACGATGTGTGCTACTCCTCCCAGAGAACAGCACAAATGGGCTCTAACCAGAATAGAGAGAAGAGAAGTGGGTGGCCCCCGGTGCACAACTAAGCAAGAGGACAAATACATTAGAGTCTCTAATTTGAGAAATAGGTGCCTCACATGTCCTCAACTGGCAGCTTCCTTAAATGGTACCCACAAAATGCCAGTCTCAACGTCCACAGTAAAGAGGGGACTCCAGGATGCTTGCCTTCTAGGCAGAGTGGTAAAGAAAAAGCCATATCTGTGACTGGCCAATAAAAGGAAAAGATTAAGATGGGCAAAAGAACACAGACATTGGACAGAGGAAGATTGGAAAAAAGTGTTATGGACAGACAAATCTAGGTTTGAGGTGTTTGGATCACACAGATGAACATTTGCGAGATGCAGAACAAGTGAATAGATGCTGGAGGAGTGCTTGACGCCATCTGTTAAGCATTTGAATTTGAATAAGGAAAGCTATCACTCCATTTTGCAATGCCATGCCATACCCTGTGGACAGCACTTGATTGGAGCCAATTCCCTCCTACAAAAGGACAATGACCCAAAGCACACCTCCAAACTATGCAAGAACTATTTAGGGAAGAATCAGTCAGCTGGTATTCTGTCTGTAATGGAGTGACCAGCACAGTCACCAGATCTCAACCCTATTGAGCTGTTGTGGGAGCAGCTTGATGGTATGGTACGTAAGAAGTGCCCATCAAGCCAATCCAACTTGTGGGAGGTGCTTCAGGAAGCATGGAGTGAAATTTCTTCAGATTACCTCAACAAATTGACAGCTAGAATGCCAAAGGTCTGCAAGGCTGTAATTGCTGCAAATTGAGAATTCTTTGATGAAAGCAAAGTTTGAAGGACATAATTATTATTTCAAATAAAAATAATTTTTTCTAACCTCGTCAATGTCTTGACTATATTTTCTATTCTATTTTTATATTTTCTATTCATTTTGCAACTCATTTGATGAATAAAAGTGTAAGTTTTCATGGAAAAGATGAAATTGTCTGCGTTACCCCAAACCTTTGAACGATAGTGTAAATAAATGTAAAGGATTCATTCACATTATCCTGTAGCTTGTTTTTCCCTTTTAAACCTGCCTGGAAAATGTAGCAATAATCTAAAGTAATACTATAGTTATGAGAATACACTGCTTCTTCCAGTTGTGAAAGTCACCAAAACCTTGAGATAGGCATATTTACCCAGTGGACACTTTTCTTATGAAGATTTCCATCGCATCCATCAATAAAACAAAAATTATAAGAGACAGCAAGCTTGGTGCTCTATTTCAATGACAGAACACAACACCACCTGTCAGTTTGATTTAGGTTTTCTAGCACTTAAGGTGTTGCATTAATGTTAATGCCAGCTCTCTCAGAACTACTTTATTTCTTGTGTTATAGTATTTCCATTCCTTGTGTCTGCAGTATGTGATTGTAATGAAGATCACACCTAATTGTACCCTATCAGTTCTTAATGAGTGAGAATAACTGTGGCTACTATAGTAACATCTATGAAGCTATGGGTCATGGAATAGTGAAGCTTAAAATGAGCAAAGGATATATTATGTATAGCAGGTTTTTTTTTTTTTTTTTCCTAACTGACTAATAATGACAGGTACTGTACAGTATATAATTTAAAATCAAATAATGCTGACACATAATACAGTATGCACACAGTAGATTATAGTCTTTAGTACTATACAGAATAGTAGGTTGGTTGTGCTCACTTTAAATGTTAAAAAAAATACATGAGCTGATGTGTTTCAAGAATATTATGTCAGCATCTAAAACCTTCATGGTCTGGAAGATCAAGCCACTTTAGACCTCAAACAGCAACAGATGCAAGAATATCCTTTGGCGACAGTCACTACAGACATGGTAAATGCCCTTGATGCTCCATTACTACAGGTGACTTTCTGCATGCTGTTAATAACACTTAAACCCCATAAGGCACCAGGTCTCGACAGGTTCTCAAATGGCTACTATAAAACACACTTCTTTTACCACAAAATTTGTGGTAGCCTTTAATTCTATACATAAGGGACAGGCCTTTCCACTGGACTCTTTACGGGTACATATTTAGGTGATTTAACAGTCTGCAAACTACTGTTCAACATCACTTTTGAACAAAGACCTAAACAATCTTTACGAAAATCCTGTTGACTGGACTGGAATGCCCCTCACTCAATCTGTTATCCACCCTGAACAAGTGGGTCTTGTGCCTTCACTGGAAGCAAAGGATAACACTATGCAGGTGCTTAACATCATACACTTGGCACACTCCCATAAGGTCCCCCTATGCCTGTTATTAACAGATTTGATAAGGCATTTGATTGGGTAAACTTGCTCTTTTTAAGAGCAACGTTGGCCTACATCAGGGTTGGAAAGCATAAGTGCAGATGGATAACTGCTTTGTATTCTTCACCAACTGTGGCAGTAAGGGCTAATAAGCTAATTTCCCCCTATCTTTCTTTACAGAACGGCACATGGCAAGGATGTCCGTTATCACTTTTTATTTATTTTAACCACTTCAATATAGTTACATACCGGGCTGTGCGACTCAGTGTTGTGCGTCTGACCGGGCTGTGCGACTTAGTGTTGTGCATCTGACCGGGCTGTGCGACTTAGTGTTGTGTGTCTGACCGGGCTGTGCGTCTGACCGGGTGGTGCGACTGGGAGTGTTGTGCGACTGACTGGGCTGTGAGATTGTGAGTGTTGTGCAACTGAGCGTCAAGTGAGTGAAGCGGAATACCACAGGGTGAGAAGGTAGCGTTAGGAAGCCAGGAAATAGCCACATAGGATAGACTTAAATCGCTGAATCCCCATTAGATTAGATTAGTAGGTACAATGCCCGGCGGGTGTGGAGATGCGACTCGGTGTACATGTTGTGATATGTATGCGTTCCTCGGACAGGTGATCGAGGGCGAATACAAATGCGCAAAATGTAAGCACGTTGCTTCCCTGGAAGCTCAGGTCCTGAATCTAGGGAAGCAGCTGGCAACACTGAGACGAATGTCCATACTGGAGGAGAGCCAGGATTGTACCAGTCAGGTGCAGGCAGGGGTCTGCACAGAGTTGGGCGGAGTATTGGAGGTGCAGGCATCAGAGCAGAGCAGAGGGGTGACAGTTAGGAGGGGTAGAAGGGAACAAGGCAAGGAGGCTGATCCTGGGCTGGAGCACCCCAACAGATTCGCCCCGTTGAGTGATGTTGGGGAAACCAGTCAGGGACCAGCATTGCTGGAGCAGAGTGACGCCCCTAGCTGCCAGGGGAAGAACTCCTCCAGTGAGGCCGGGAGAAAGGGAAAGGAAAGACAGGTGCTGGTGGTAGGGGACTCAATTATTAGAAGGGCAGACAGTGTAATCTGTGACATAGACCGTGTGCGCCGAACAGTCTGTTGTTTGCCGGGCGCTCGGGTTCGGCACATCGCGGATCGGGTGGACAGATTACTGGGTGGGGCTGGGGAAGACCCAGCTGTCATGGTACACGTGGGTACCAATGACATAGGCAGAGGAAGACGGAGAGTCCTAAACGATTTCAGGGACTTAGGCGCTAAGTTGAGGACTAGGACCTCCAAGGTAGTATTTTCCGAAATACTACCTGTACCTCGAGCCACACCAGAGAGGCAGCGGGAGATTAGGGAAGTTAACGAGTGGCTGAGGAGCTGGTGTAGTAAGGAGGGTTTCGGGTTCCTGGAGAACTGGGCCGACTTCTCAGTCGGTCACCGGCTCTTTGGTAGGGACGGATTGCACCTAAATGGGGTGGGTGCAGCCGTACTGGGTGCGAGGATGGCCAAAAAGTTAGAGGGGCTTTTAAACTAGGGAATGGGGGGGAGGGTACAGATGTAGAATTAGCCAGTGGAAAGCAAGATTCAGAGGGCAGAAATGGGGGCATTAGCGGTAGGGTGTTCGGAGCTCCTAAACCCAGGGTGGGTACGGGGAAAAATCAAGAGAGCAGCCTAAAAACATCAAATGAGGATAAATGTAACCGATCTAAATTACGAGGCTTGTATACCAATGCCAGAAGCCTGGCCAACAAGATGGGAGAGCTGGAGCTGCTGATATTTGAGGAGGACTTAGATTTTGTGGGGATAACTGAGACTTGGTTCGACAGCTCTCATGATTGGATGGCGACCATTCAGGGGTATTCCCTTTATCGCAGGGATAGAGAGGGTAAAAAAGGGGGAGGGGTATGTCTGTATATTAAGAACAGTATACAGGTAAATATGAGGGATGATATTAATAATGGAGCTATGGACGAGGCAGAATCCGTATGGGTAGAGCTTCAAAGGGAAGGCACGGTGGGGAAGGTAATATTGGGCGTATGCTATAGGCCCCCCAACCAGAGTGAGGAGGGGGAGGCGGACCTCATGTTACAGATAGGATTGGCAGCAAGGATGGGAAATGTCATTATAATGGGGGACTTTAATTATCCGGATATAGACTGGGCAGAAGGAACCGCGCACTCAGCCAAGGCTAGGCAGTTCCTAAATATTTTGCAGGACAATTTCATGGGTCAGATGGTGAATGCACCGACAAGAAACAATGCGGTACTTGACCTACTGATTACCAACAATGCAGACCTGCTCACGGATATAGAAATACGGGAAAACTTAGGGAGCAGTGACCATAGGTCAATTGGTTTCAGTATTAATTACAGTAATAGGAAACACAAGGGTAATATTAAGACGCTGAATTTCAAAAGAGCCAATTTCCCTAAACTGCGCTCACTGCTAGAAAATATAAAATGGGATAGAACCCTGGGAACAAAGAACACGGAGGAAAAATGGGAGTGCTTCAAGAGCATACTTAACAAGGGGGTGGGCCAGTGAATTCCACTGGGAAATAAATTTAAAAGAACAAAACTAAACCCTGGGTGGCTAAACTCCAACATAAAAATGTATATTAGAGCTAAAGAAAAGGCCTTCAAAAAATACAAGACTGAGGGGTAAGTGGCAGCATTTAAGCATTATAAAGAGTGTAATAAGAAATGTAAAGATGAAATCAGGGCGGCTAAAATAGAACACGAGAGACATATAGCGGAGGAGAGTAAAAAGAACCCCAAGAAGTTCTTTAAGTATATAAACAGTAAGAAAGCGAGGCCAGAACACATTGGCCCCATAAAAGATGATAAAGGAAAAATGGCCACTGAGGACAGAGAAAAGGCGGAAGTGTTAAATAATTTCTTTTCTTCAGTCTTCACAAAGGAATCGGGGGTCTACACGAACCCAGCTTGTAAGGCCGAACTAAATAATACACCTCAGGAAGTGCCGCCATGGCTAACAGAAGATAGACTTAGAGCTAAACTAGAGAAGCTTAACATAAATAAATCCCCGGGACCGGATGGCTTGCACCCGAGGGTTCTTAAAGAGCTCAGCCAGGTGATTGCCAGACCATTATTCTTGATCTTTAAGGATAGTTTACAGACGGGTATGGTGCCAGCTGATTGGAAAAAAGCCAACGTGGTACCAATATTTAAAAAGGGGCCGAGATATATCCCGGGTAACTATAGGCCGATCAGCCTAACATCTGTAGTCTGCAAAATATTGGAGGGGATGTTAAGGGACCACATACAAGACTTTAGTAATGAAAACGGTATTATAAGTATTAATCAGCACGGATTCATGAAAAATCGTTCGTGCCAAACCAATCTATTAACCTTCTATGATGAAGTGAGCTGCCACCTAGATAAAGGTAAGCCTGTGGATGTGGTGTATCTGGACTTTGCAAAGGCCTTCGACACCGTTCCCCACAAACGCTTACTGTACAAACTAAGGAAGATAGGTATGGACCATAAGGTGAGTACCTGGATAGAGAACTGGCTCCAGGGGAGAGTACAGAGGGTGGTGATTAATGGGGAGTACTCGGATTGGGCGGGTGTGGAAAGTGGGGTCCCCCAGGGTTCTGTCCTGGGACCAATCCTGTTTAATTTATTCATAAATGATCTAGAAGAGGGGATATCTAGTACAATCTCAGTATTTGCGGATGATACTAAATTAGGCATGCCAATATCTTCTATGCAGGATGTGGAAACCTTGCAAGCGGACCTGAACAAAATAACGGAGTGGGCAACTACATGGCAGATGAGATTTAATGTTGAAAAATGTAAAGTAATGCACTTGGGGGCCAGAAACCAGAAAGCAAGCTACTCGCTAGGGGGGGGAACCTCTGGGTGAGTCTAGGATGGAAAAGGACTTAGGGGTACTGGTAGACAACAGGCTTGGCAGTGGCATGCAATGCCAGGCCGCAGCAAGCAAAGCCAACAGAATACTGGGATGTATAAAAAAGGGGATTCACTCCAGAAATAAAGAGATTATTCTCCCGCTCTACAAGACTCTGGTCCGGCCACATCTGGAGTATGCTGTCCAGTTCTGGGCACCGGTCCTCAGAAAGGATGTGCTGGAACTGGAGAAAGTCCAGAGAAGGGCAACAAAAATAATTAGGGGGATGGAGGACATCAGCTATGAAGAAAGACTACAAGCCCTGAACTTATTCTCTCTGGAGAAGAGACGATTGAGGGGGGATATGATATCAATGTACAAATACTGTACTTGCGACCCGAGCATAAGGAACAAACTATTCAGAGAAAGGAGATACAATAAGACTCGTGGCCACTCACTAAAACTAGAGGAAAGGCGGTTTAACCTTAAAGTGCGTAAGGGGTTCTTCACTGTAAGAGCGGTAAGGATGTGGAATTCTCTTCCACAAGCAGTCGTATCAGCAGGGAGCATTGATAGTTTCAAAAAACTGTTAGATGGACACCTTAAAGACCACAACATACAGGGGTATACAATGTACGGCTAAAAGCAAACACACACACACTTCATAGGTTGAACTGGATGGACTGATGTCTTTTTTCAACCTCACTAACTATGTACATAGTCAGGTTGAAAAAAGACACACAAAGTTCCTCTGGCTCAACCAATAAAAAACAGTAAAGAAAAACCAACCATACAATCCCATACACACTGTCCTATACCCGCAGTTGATCCAGAGGAAGGTAAAAAAAAACCCCCAGCAAAGCATGATCCAATTTGCTATAGCAGGGGAAAAAATTCCTTACTGATCCCCCGAGAGGCAATCTGATATTTCCTGGATCAACTTTACCTATAAATATTAGTGCCCATTTATATTAAGTACACCCAGGAAAAAATCCAGGCCTTTTTTAAAGCAATCTAGTGAGCTAGCCAGCGCCACCTCTGGAGGGAGTCTATTCCACATTTTCACAGCTCTTACGGTGAAGAAACCTTTCCGTATTTGGAGACAAAATCTGTTTTTCTCTAGTGGTAAAGAGTGCCCCCTTGTCCTCTGTGTTGACCTTAAAGTGAATAACACAATACCAAGTTCACTATATGGACCCCTTATGTATTTATACATGTTGATCATATTCCCCCTTAATCTCCTCTTCTCAAAGAGAATAAATTTGGTTGCTCTAATCTTTTCTCATCTAAAAACTTATTACAGATTGAGGTTGGTATGGTTTGCCACCATCCCTAGTCATATATAAGAATAAAAAGATTGGTCTCCTCAATGTGGGATTTTGTCGGCAAACAAATACAAAAATGTATAAAAAACATTCATTTTATTCAAAAATACATAAGTGAAAATCAAAATTATACACACATTACACAGCATAAAAATACATGTCTTGGAACACTAGAAAGATGCTACCATACATGAATCAGTGAAAATGCTTGGAGCGAGAGGAACCCCTATAGCAGAGTACAAATCCTGATCCAACGCGTTTCAAACTTTTTTGGAACTAACAGTTCAGTTCTTCATCAGGGAAAGTAGATTTAAACTCTAAAGAAAAAATAGAAAAAACATAATAAAGCAACTGCATACAAAAGGCAGGTATGTCCCCCTACGGGTGATCTCAGCATATGTGTGGATATATGTGCCAAATTCAATTTTGTATGCAGTTGCTTTATTATGTTTTTTCTATTTTTTCTTTAGAGTTTAAATCTACTTTTCCCTGATGAAGAACTGAACTGTTAGTTCAATAAAAAGTTTGAAACACGTTGGATCAGGATTTGTACTCTGCTATAGGGGTTCCTCTCACTCCAAGCATTTTCACTGATTCATGTATGGTAGCATATTTCTAGTGTTCCATGACATGTATTTTTATGCTGTGTAATGTATGTATAATTTTGATTTTCACTTATGTATTTTTGAATAAAATTAATGTTTTTTTATACATTTTTGTATTTGTTTGCCGACAAAATCCCACATTGAGGAGACCAATCTTTTTACTAATCTTTTCTCATAGCTGAGCTCCTCCATGCCTTTTATCAGTTTGGTTGTCCTTCTCTGCCTTTTCTCCAGTTCCCTGATATCCTTTTTAAGAACTGTTGCGCAAAACTAAACTGCATATAAGGTCTTACTAATGATTTGTACAGGGGCAAAATTATATCGCTCTCTCTCTCTCTGGAGTGCATGTCCTTGTTAATACAAGAAAGGGCCTTGCTTGCTTTGGAAACCGCAGCTTGGCATTGCATGCTATTATTAAGCTTAGGATCTACCAGAACACCCAGATCCTTCTCCCCCAGTTCTACTCCCCCTAGTATGAATGGTGCATGCATATTCTTAGCCCCAAACCATAAACTTTCTCCCCCTTTCTGCACAGGCCAATTTTCAGCTTTTAGCGTTCTCACACTTTGAATGACAATTACTCCATATAACGCTGTCCCCAAATAAGATTTTTTATCATTTTTTTTAAACAGATAGAGCTTTCCTTTGGTATTTAATCACCACTGTTTTTTTTTTTTTTTGGGGGTATAATAGATTTTTTGTAAGAGCTTACAGTAAAATTATTTTCTCTGAGTCCTCTGACAGTTGCCGCCCATTTAGTTAGCCTTCACAATTGGGTAATACGCCTCTCTACAGGAGTAGGCTAGGCAGTGAAAAGGTTAACAAACAAAAGCTTTTACACATAACACACCTCTAGGGGGCGGTTCCTCAACTATTACCCATCAGCCACTAGGAGCTGCTCTTCAGTTTTGTAGCAAGCAGTACATGAAGACTATCAACCCCAAAAAGAAGAGGGGCAGGGCGGCAACTGTCAGAGGACTCAGAGAAAATAATGTTGCGGTAAGTTCTTACAAACATTCTATTTTCTCTTACGTCCTCTGACTGTCGCCGGCTGTTCAGTTAGCCTTCACAAGTGGGATGTCTCAAAGCAGTGCAGGTGTGAGGGGTGGGAAGACGCAACCAAGAAAAGGCAATGTGCAACCAGGCCAGAGTCGAAAACACTGAGCCAACAGGGCAACAAAAGCTCAACAGGAGCCAACCCTGGAAAATACACCCCAAGAAGAGACAGAAACACATGTCTCTGCAAAACAACCGCCGCACAAATGTCCCCGGCCAAAGGAAGCACCCTAGGATGCCAGTACATCAAATCAGTAGAATTTTGTGAAAGTGCGCACAGACGACCACGTCACCGCTACGCACAACTCAGCCACAGGAAGTTTGATGGCGGAAAGACCAGGAGGCAATGACGGCTGTAGTAGAACATGCCCTTACAGGAAAAAAGGGGGCACCGGAGCCTATAGTGAAGAGGCCCAAAACCAAAGTCCGTCCGATCCAAACCGGAAGAAACTGCAGTGGATGCAGCTGAACACTTCCGAGGGCCCTCGGAAGGACAAACAGGGAATCAGACTTCCCAAAAGACTCCGTGGCAGACCGGCAAAAACCTGACCACCTGGACCACATGCAAGGAACACAGGACAAAGTCCTTGGGACGCTTGGGTTACGCCCAAGGCAGAAGCAACGGAAGAAACAACGATGAGGTGGAAAGAAGACACCACCGCAGGAAGAAAAGACTGAGTGGGTCACCGGACCATGTTATCCCTACAACCATCGCGCCTGTCACGCCCCCAGAACGCCGGCTTTGTATTCATTGTAGCGGGACGCCGCTTGTTTTATTTACCTGCATTTACTTGTCCACTGCCATGTAAGTAGAACCTTAATAAACCTGACAACTTTACCATACGGGATTACGCTATGTTTTCCTTTATCCCTTGCATATTGCCACACATATTGGAGCTACATCTGGATTTGTGACCGAGCGAGGTGTAAATACATATGGAATCAATCCTGTTGTATTGAAGCAGAGGATAAAGTCCACCCTATAAGGGTTCACATCACATGCTTAAGTGGCCCGTCCATTAATTTGGAGGCCCACTAGTTGCGGTAAGCAGCCACCCTATCTAAACACACGGGTGTCTTTCCATCTCTACTCTCCGCATCTTGGGATTTTTCATTCTAAATTGGACTCTTTACCATCTCTGCATGCTGAATGAATTTTTTGATGCAATGGACTCATGTTTTTATGCATATTCTCGTTTGGCTTAGTGACTAACCATACTGCACTTTTAGTCTTTTTTAATGCACAATTCAATTTGATGTTCCTAGCGCTGCACTATTTGATTTACATATCCCTACAACCGACCAAAGAAGGCGACCGGCAAGACCGAGTCGCCAATACCAACACTCTGCGAACAGAGATGACAGCCACCAGAAAGGCAACTTTCTGGAACAACACAGGCAGAGCTGGTTCTCTGATGTCCTCAAAGGGAGGCCGTTGTAAGAAAAACAGACAAAAAACACCAAAGTCAGTCCCCACAGAAGCAAGGGAGCCTTCCGCGGGGGAGCCATACGACGCACCCCTTGAGTAAAGATGAACATCAAGGAATTAGTCGCCAAGGGACGCTGGAAGAAAACCGGTAAGGGCCGACAACTGACCCACGACCGTGCCCAGCACCAAGAGCTGATCCACACCTTCCTACAGGAAAGCCGAAACCCTCGCTACCAAAAAGGAGCGTGGATGAAATCCTTGCGACTCACACCAGGCAATATACACCCTCCAGGTACGATGGTAACTCTTCCTGGAGTTAGCTGTCCGAGCCTTCAGTAAGGCAGGAACAACAGCATCCAAGAGGCTCTATCCTCTCGAAAACTTGGCTTTTAACAGCCATGCCATCAAGGCCTGAGACTGTACAACAGGATGGAATATCGGCCCCGGAGACAGTAGAAAATCTCACAGCGGAAGCTGCCAGGACGGCTCGACAACCATCCACCCAAGGTCTGCGTACCAAGACCGACAAGGCCAGTCTGGGGACACCAGAGATACTTGAACCTGGACAGCAGTCGAATCGGAGGGAAGGCCGATACTGGAGCCAGGGCACCACCAACACGTCCATGGCGACTGCCAGAGGACCGCGGGTTCTAGCCACAAACCTTCCCACCTCCATGTTGAGATGAGACGCGAACAAAACCATGCCCGGAGACCCCCACTGGGCACACAGGAGGCGAAACACCCCCGGATGCAGGGACCATTCCCCCTGGTCCACAGACTGGCGACTAAGACAGTCCGTCTGCCAGTGCACCATTCCCACAACGTGAACAGCCAAAACGCTGGAAGTGCAACTCGGCCCAAGACAGGACCTCGGCCACCGTCTGGGCCGCCCGGGCACCTTCGCTCTCCCATTTGGCGAATGACGTAAGCCTCTGCCATGGCGCTGTCCGAGTGAAACACGAATCGGGTGACTCTGATCCGAGTTGTCCAAGGGAACAAGAAGAACTTGATTGCTCTGAGCTCCAAGACGATATCGGCAAGGGGGATCCCTCCGCCGATCACGTCCCCTGGGCACAAAGCATACCCAGAACTCCAGCCCGACAGGCTGGCATCCGAGGTAATCACTGTCCCCAGCATAGGCAGAAAAGATTTGCCTTGCGCCAGAACGGGTGACAGGAGCCACCCCGAAAAGTCCACCCTCGTGAGGGGGCTCAAAGATATCCTCTTGTCCAATGAATGAGGATTTTGTCCCACCAGGTAAGAACCTCTGCTAACAGAGATATCATTGGGAACTGAGCAAACAGTATGGCTTCGAAGGCCGAAACCAGCAGACCCAGGGACTGCCCGCAGGCCGGTAGAGAGGAGAGATAGTTGTCCCTGAAGGACCCAGTCCGAAAATTTTCCTACCCTGGGAGAAAAAACCTTGCGTAAGTGGAGTCCAGGACCAACCCCAGGCAACCGAGACAAACTGACGGGGTCAGTGCCGACACCTGAAAGTTGATGGTCCACCCGAACTCCTGGAGCGCCTGAAACGCAACCTGTAGATCACTTGACAGAGCGGCACACGAGCCTGCCCACAACAGGAGGTCGTCCAGAAAACCGCTGGACTCAACAATGCCCCCACCGACCGGATGGATGCCATCCGGAACCTCTGCACCCGCACAAAGCAGTTCAGAGACTTGAGGTCCAGAAACAGACGCACTTTTCCCTCTCACCTGGGAACCGTGAACAGGTTGGAATATAACCTGTGAAACCTGTCCTGCTGAGGGACTGGCACAATGACTCCTAGGGCGAGAAGCTCTCGCACCGCCTCCCATGAGATCATGTAAACGATTGGGAAACAGATTGAGATTTGAAGGAAGGAAACCTGTTTGCGGGGCGAGAACGAAACCGAATGAAGCAGTCTGTGAACCCACCCATCCTGAATAAGGGACAACCAGAGATCCGAAAAGTAACGCAGATGGCCCCCCACCCCCGAAAAGGGCGAGGGCGTCCCTCAGGCAGAGGAGGACCGGGCAGCCGAACCGGCTTGACCGGTCATGGGCTTCCCGGACCATGGCTTCCTGCGACCACCTGAGGCCTTGAAGGAGTTACCTCTTTCCCATGCCCCTAAGGCACGAAGGGACCCCCAAAGTGAAAGAAGGACCCTGCCTGGCACGGGGAGATTTCACCTTTAGAGGTGTGGGGCCAAAAGGTACCCACACCACCTGTAAGACCTGTGAGCAATGCATCTAAGGCATTCCCAAGAAGCCGAATACCCATTAAAGTCACATCAGACACAGATTTTTAGGAAGCGCGGTCAGCTGACCAATGTCCAGCCACAAAAAAGCAGTGGATTGCGACCCCAACCGCAGGAACCGAGCGATCAGAGGAGTATCGCTCCAAGGCCACAGCACAAAGGTACACCAAGGGCTGGGTCATGTAAATCACCAAGCCAAGGGCAGGCAGAGAGACCGCCTGAGCCACCAAGGTGCGCCTAAGCACCCTGGATCATTCTGTGACAGCTTGAGAAAACCATCACTAAAGTGAACCTAGGTTCAAGCAGGGAGCTTGCCACCAAACAAATGTGGCGGGAAAGCGGCTCCATGCGCCTATGCGCCGGATCTGTTAACACCAAGGAGTCCTCCACTAGCACCCACCTGGATGCATTTAACCCAGAAACAATGCGGTCCACCTTAGGTGACACCGTCCAACAATTACACACAGCATCCGCAAAGGGATAATGGTAATTAAACCGCTTAGGCACCGCCAGCATATGCGTGATGCGACACCATAGGTTGTTCACGGTTACGTGAAAACAGGGAAAAAAGCAGGGAAAAAACCTGACCTGACTCCTGGGCGTTTTGCGAGACCCGAAGGAAACCCGCCAACCTGACTGGGTAGGCACAGTAGCAATATTTCAAGTCTCCCTGACGGAGCTAAGAAGTGCAACCACTATAGCGCGTTCCCGCTCCGCAGTGGAGGAGGGCCCCTCCTCCATCCCATCTGAATGTGAGGACTGGGACCCCTCAGGGGGGACATTGTCTGTGGCAACCAAAGCAGGCTCTGAGTCAGAAAAACTGAGAGGGCATCGGCCGTTTTTGGGGTAGTGCGTTGAGACAGCAGCAGACCATCTTGGACGCCAAAGTCGCCAGTGCAGCAGATAAGGAGGCTATGGAAAAGGATTCAGGGGTTCCTGAAGCACCAACCAGGTCTGTGGGGAGATTGCTATCCTTGAAATTCATATTGCATTAAAAAAATTATTTAGGACACCGGCCCTTTAAATCATCGGTTCCCGCGGTGCACACCGCAAATCTACGCCGTCGGTAGATAAATCTCACTCACATTTGTAGGTGCAACACATGCACTTGGACAATAGCATCAGGTAAATGGTGGAAATCATGGTGGTATAGTGGGAGAGACTGCACAGCGCCACCGGCCTCCACAGCGTGCGCCGATAGCTGACAGCCTCACCTAGGTCCACCTACAAATGTGAGTGAGATTTATCCACCTTTATTTAATAAAAGCTGATTGTTTAAGGATTTCATACACTATTGCAAGTCTTTTTGTTTGCATATATACTGCATTGATTGACGCTGCAACTCCTGTGAATGAGAGGAGCCCTGAAGGATATGGATGGATGATCTTTTTGGGATAACAATCTATGCGCTCTTTTTAAGGATTTGAGGTGAGCACCCATTCACAAGGGGGTGCACGGCTGGCTGTCC
This sequence comes from Pelophylax lessonae, assembly GCF_965119305.1. Classification (NCBI taxonomy): domain Eukaryota; kingdom Metazoa; phylum Chordata; class Amphibia; order Anura; family Ranidae; genus Pelophylax; species Pelophylax lessonae. Next base: position 233,336,793 of record NC_138771.1, read on the forward strand.
ACTGTGACACTCTAGTCACTTCTCTCTGGGAGCACAGATCACTTTAGGATTACATTTTGGACTTTGTTTATTGGCTTTGTGCACTTTGCACACTGGACTTTTATATCTATATATTTTCTCTTTTCTATGAGTATTATATTATATTATATTTACCACTTTATTAGCACTATTGGCACTTTAATATTATGTCACATATAAATATTATGGGTTTTTAATAATTTAAGCACAAATTAATTCATTTAATAATTTTTTATTTGCGCAACACTATATATTTATTTTGGTTTTTAACTACCAATGTTTGTTGCCATTCCACTAGCGTGCACAAATTTGAAGCCTGACTTCGGCGTAACATTATCTTTAACATTATAAAACAAATTGGGCTAACTTTACGGTCTTCTTATTTTTTTATTAAAATACAGTGTGACAAAGTATTGCAATGGTCTCCATTTTATTCTCTAGGGTCTCTGACAAAAAAAATATATATGTTTGCGGGTTCTAAGTAATTTTCTAGCAAAAAATACTGATTTTAACTTGTAAACAACAAGTGTCAGAAATAGGCCTGGTCCTTAAGTGAGTCCTTTGAAAATTAAAATTTTTCCCAAAAGTATTTGAAAAATGCAGGAAAGAAAATAATTTTTTTTTTGTTTTTTTTTACATAAAGGTATTTAACCACTTCCATACAGAGCAGTTTGACACCCTTCCTGCCCAGACCAATTTTCAGCTTTCAGCACTCTCACAATTTGAATGACAATTGCTCAGTCATGCTACACTGTAACCAAACAAATTTTTTATCATTTTTTTCACACAAATAGAGCTTTCTTTTGGTGGTATTTGATCACAACTGGGGTTTTTTTTTTTTCGTGATATATGCAAAAAAAGAGCAAAAAGTTTGAAAAAAAAACACTTTTTTTTAGTTTCAATTATAAAATTTTGCAAAAAATTAATTTTTCTTCATACATTTGGGCCAAAATGTATACTGCTACATGTCTCTGGTAAAATTAACCCGAATTAGTGTATATTATTTAGTCTGTGTGAAAGTTATTGAGTCTAGAAGCTATGGTACCAATTACTGAAAATTGATCACACCAGAAGTACTGACTGCCTATCTCCTTTCTTGAGGCCCTGAAATGTCAGGACAGTACAAATACCACCCAAATGACCCCTTTTTGTAAAGTAGACAGTCCAAGGTATTTAGTAAGAGGCATGGTGGGTATTTTGAAGTTGTAATTTTTTCCCACAATTCTTGGGAAAATGAAGAAAAAAAATTTTTTTTCTTTTTTTTCCCACAAAGTTGTCAATTTATAAGCTATTTCTAACACATAGCATGTACACAGCAAAAATTACACCCAAAAATACATTCTGCTACTCCTTCCGAGTATGGCGATACCACATGTGTGAGACTTTTACACAGCCTGGCCACAAAAAGATACTCCACGTCCAAGAAGCACCTTCAGGCGTTCTAGGAGCATAAATACACATAAAACTTTCTTACTACCTATCACACTTTTCAAGGCCCTAGAGCACCAATACAATGGAAAAGTCCACAAAATGACCCCATTTTGGAAAGAAAACACTCCAACGTATATTCTATGAGGCATTATGGGTCCTTTGAACATGTCATTTTTTTCCATAGGTTTTTGGAAAATGTGGGAAAAAAATGAAAACTTTTTTTTTTTACACAAAGTTGTCAATTTATAGGATATTCCTAACACATAGCATGTACACAGCAAAAATGACACCCCAAAATTCATTCTGCCACTCCTCCTGAGTATGGCAATACCACATGTGTGAGACTTTTTCACAGCCTAGCCATATAGAGGGGCCTAACATCCAAGGAGCATCATCATGCATCCTAGCCACTTGCCTAGGCATATTTTTGACATTTGGTATTTACAAGCTAAAATCAGTTGTTTTGCTAGAAAACTGCTTAGAACCCCCAAACATTATATATTTTTTTTTTAGCAGTGACCCTAGAGATTAAAATGGAGATTATTGCAATATTTTTTATCACACCGTATTTGCGCAGCGGTCTTCCAAACGCAATTTTTTTGGAAAAAATTCACTTTTTTTAATTAAAAAATAAGAAACCAGTAAAGTTAGCCCAATTTTTTTCCATAATGTGAAAGATAATGTTACGCCGAGTAAATAGATACCCAACATGTCATGTTTCAAAATTGCGCACGCTCACGGAATGGCGACAAACTTTGGTACTTAAAAATCCCCATAGGCGACAATTTAAAAATTTCTACAGGTTGCCATCCTTGAGTTACAGAGGAGGTCTAGGGCTCAAATTATTTCCCTTGCTCTAACGATCACGGTGATACCTCACATGTGTGGTTTGAACACCGTTTACATATGTGGGCGGGGTTTCCGTATGCGCCGCTTCTGCGCGTGAGCTAACGGGGACAGGGTGCTTTAATTTTTTTTTTTTTTACTATTTATTTTATTTATTATTTTTTATTTTTACACCGTTTAACAAAAAAAAAAAAAAAAGGATCATTTTTATTTCTATTACAAGAAATGTAAACATTACTTGTAATAGAAAAAGGCACGACAGGACCTCTTTTTTGTGAGATCTGGGGTCAAAAAGTCCTCAGAAGATCTCACAAGTACACTAAAAGATAGAAAAAAAAAAAAAAAATTATTATATAAAATGAAAAAAAAAAAAAAAGGACCTTTAAACCGGTTGCTAGGCAACAACATTTTCCGTAGCCCCGGTCCTCCAAGACCATAGAGTCAAGTGAGGGCAAGCTTGCCCTCACTCGACATCCTGTCTGTGAGGATCCGGGACCGGATCGTTTTCCCCGCTGTCGGCGGGTCCGGTAAGCGGGGAAAAGGACCGGACGCGGCGGGAGGGGGGGGGGCACCTCTTCCGCCATCCCAGAAGGGTGATCCCACGGCGAATCCGCCGCTGGGACCACCCTTATCGGAAAGCCAACCGTCCACCGTTTAAAAAAATACCAGGGTTATGGCAGCTATCTGCTGCCATAACACCGGTATTTAGGTTTAAACGGAGGACGTATATAAACCTTTTTGGACTTAGACATGGTGGCTGTATGAAGGGCGACAGGTACTCGGGTACTTTGTTGGGCAGGTGACAGGTACTCTGGTACTGATGAGCAGGTGGCAGGTACTCGGGTACTCCGATAGGCAGGTGACAGGTACTCGGGTACTCTGATGGGCAGGTGACAGGCAGGTGATAGGTACTGATGAGTAGTACTGATACTGATAGGTGATACTGATACGTGATAGGTACTGATGAGTACTGATGAGTAGTGATGGGTACTGATGAGCAGGCGGCAAGTACTCGGGTACTTCAGGCGTCAGGTACTCTGATGAGCAGGTGGAAGGTACTCGGGTACTCTGATGGGTAGGTGACAGGTACTCAGGTACTCTGATGACGGGTACTCCGTTGACAGGTACTCAAAGTACCCGAGTATCCGTCATCAGAGTACCCGAGTATCCGTCATCAGAGTACCCGAGTACCTGTCATCAGAGTACCCGAGTACCCGTCATCAGAGTACCCGAGTACCTGTCATCAGAGTACCTGCGTACCTGTCATCAGAGTACCCGAGTACCTGTCATCAGAGTACCCGAGTACCTGTCATCAGAGTACCCGGGTACCTGTCATCAGAGTACCCGAGTACCTGTCATCAGAGTACCCGAGTACCTGTCATCAGAGTACCCGAGTACCCGTCATCAGAGTACCCGAGTACCTGTCATCAGAGTACCCGAGTACCTGTCATCAGAGTACCCGAGTACCCGTCATCAGAGTACACGAGTACCCGTCATCAGAGTATCCGAGTACCTGTCATCAGAGTACCCGAGTACCTGTCATCAGAGTACCCGAGTACCCGTCATCAGAGTACCCGAGTACCCATCATCAGAGTACCCGAGTACCTGTCATCAGAGTACCCGGGTACCTGTCATCAGAGTACCTGATGGGCTGGTGACAGGTACTCGGGTACTTTGATGGGCTAGTGACAGGTGCTCTTTATTGGGGGGGGGCAATCAGTGTGTTTGGGGTGCACTATGATTGGTAACTAGCTGTTACCACACTCTCTTCCTCACACAGGATCAGTGTGTGAGGAGGAGAACACGGTGACAGCTAGTTACCGTGTTCTCTGTTGACATTTGTGACCGGCTGTGATTGGACACAGTCGGTCACGTGGTAAAGAGCCAATTTCATTGGCTCTTTACCTAGATCGGGGATCGACTCTGTCCGAGGGACGAGCCTCGTCCCCGATCGCTGCTCTGCGCGCCCCCGGGGGCGCGCATTGCAGAGAGAACGAGCGGCTCGTGCTGGAGCCGCTCATGTGATCGGCTGTGATTGACACAGCCGATCACGTGGTAAACAGCCAATTTCTATTGGCTGTTTACCTTGATCAGGGATGGGCTATGTCCGAGGGACGAGCCTCACCCCCGATCGCCGCACTGCGCGCCCCCGGGGGCGCGCAGTAGCAGCTAGAGCGGGCGGACGTCATATGACGCCCGCCCGGATCCGTACAACCACCATGCCGACGTCATATTACTATGACTCGGTATGGAAGTGGTTAATAAGATATTTCTAATACACATCATAGGCATAATTAAAACTATATCTGTGATGTGTGTCAGTGTGTTGCCTGACCAATATATCAAGATATTTCTGACACCTTTGCGTCCATTGTGCTATATGCTGGGTGTTTAGTGTTCCCCTGTACCTTTAAGATAGGATGGGCTCCCTCCAGCCCATCTCCCCTCTATCCATCAGAATGTGTGTGCTTCCACTGTGGAGCCTCTTAAAAGTTAGAGGTAGGGACTACAGGTAACAGGGTGCCTTGGCAGGGCCTGTAACTTACACATGTATTCGCAAATGTGTGCAGACGAAACCCCTGTTTTTAACGCATACTGTTAGGTCGATTTGGTTGGTCACAGGCTGGTTGGTAAGTAGAACTTGGAATTTTCCTTAGCCCTTTTTTGACGTACTTAAAATTACACCTCAAAACACATTCTGCAACTGCTCCGGAATATGGAGATATAACATGTGTGACATTTTTTTCACAGCCAAGCCATATAGAGGGACTCAAAATCTAAGGAGCACCTTCGGACGTCCTTGGGGAATAATTTACACACCTAATTTTCTGACTACTTTTGATATTTTTGGAGGCCCTGGAGCACCAGGATATTGGAAGCACCCACAAAATTACCAGATTTTGGAAAGCAAACCCAAGGTATTTTAAGAGGCATATTGAGCCTTTTTGAAGACTCCATTGTATTGTCATTTTTTGGAAATGCGGAAAATAATTTTTTTACACAAAGTTGACAATTTATTAAATTACTTCTCACACATGAATAGTCTAAATATCGCCTAGACCACGTTTTTGACATTACATTTTTAAATCAATGTTCATTTATATGTAATCCAGTCCACGTAAAACATACAAACACACTCACCAAAGGTTATTGACCTCTTAAATAAGAAATCAAAAAGCTCTTTCCAATAATGGCCTCTCTCAGATTCTGTAAGATTATTGGCTCTCTTCCAAACAATTCCCTGGATCCTTACATGAATGTTGCTCCAATAACTTTAAATGGCCTCTGTGCCTTTAAGAATCTCTGCAATGTGCCATTAACATATGGACATAGAAACCTCTCATGGTGCAGTAAATTTATTATGAAAGTGGCAAAAAAACAATAAAAATGCACTTAGATAACTGAGGTAAAAAGCAGGAAGTAAAAACTAAGAATGCCGATATGTGCTCCATTAAGCGGCAGTGACGTTTACCAGAAGCCTCTCTCTACGCGTATCATAATATACATCTGCCGTCATCGGGAGGAAGAGACCAGATGATCTTACAGCACCTACAAGGAGAGGACGTTGTTGGAAAGAGCTTTCTGACTTCTTATTTAAGAGGTCCATAAGCTCTGGTGAGTGCGGTGAAGGAACACCAATTGTTTTTGTCTGTGTCACATCATAAGAGCACTGGTTGAATTATTTACAATACTGAGCACTGTATGTTTCATGTGGACTGGATTACACGTGAATGGACATTGATTTAGAGGTGTAGTGTCAAGAGTGTGGTCTTATATCCCAAGGGGATATTTAGTGCATTTATCTGAGACTTTTGGGGTTTATATTATTGGAACCTCCTAAGTTGGCCGATGGCTGCTATTTTCTTGTATTTATAGAAAAAAACATATAGATATTTTGTGATTAGAATAAATAAATATATCTTTTTTTTATTTAGTCACTATTATTGTAAGGTTTATTTAGCTGCATGGCTGTATAGGTATTCTTGTTTTATTTCTCACACACAGCATGGGCATACTTTACACCCCAAAACACATTCTGCTACTCCTCCTGAGTATGGCACTACCACATGTGTGAGACTTTTTTTTTACAGTTTGAACAGATTATGTACCAGACGTATCTTGTGTATCACAACGATCAACCAACTGTATCAATAGTAATGTAATGTAATCAGGGAATATAGCTTAGGGTATTGTCACCTTTAGTAATCTCCATTCCTATAAGCCAAGCAAAGCTAGCCTACTGCTACATGGCTGCCCCCAAGAATGCCATATTCACTGGCCAGGAAGTACAGGAGGCTGAATAAAGGAAGAACAAAAAATTTCCTGTGGTTCCAGGAGTATAGTTTTCTGCAGGGAACAAGGACACTGACTGGTGTGGCAGTGATCAGGGACAATATGACTGGTGTGGCAGTGAATAGAGACACAGTGAGTGGTTATGCCCACACTAAAGGGGATCGTCGGCACAGATTTTGCACCTCTGTTACACTCCATCAATGAAAACCTCTAGCGATGGCACAACACCTATACCTGGCTTGGTACAAATGCTACTTTAAAAATGACAGTTATGCCCAGGGTGCTTTATTTATTTTAGACTCTACTGATACCATTACTGTGCAGTTTTTGAGAACACCACATAGGGAGTTTAACACTATAATACCTCACGTGCTGGGCCTAGGATCTCTGTGGAGGAGATACCATAGTTATTGGGAAAAGTGCATGAGATCTATATTTTGTATGGATCATACCTTCAGGTGAGTGCATAATCTCTATGGTGATGGAGCAGTGTGCAGGCAACAGATCACGTGTAATTATGATTTAAGCACTGGTTGAAGTCCTGAAAGATATAATATTTGCACATTATAATGACAGCATTGAGCTGTAATATTAATAGTGGACATTTATTTTAAAGATCATTTTTGTACGTTATTTATTTACATTTGAAGTTTGCAGCACTGCTGTGGTATCACTCACCATATTGAACATTATTTGAACTGAAGTTTTTTTTGCATGTTAGCTGTTTCTTGCGTGACAGACAGCCCAGAAATCTCAAAGAACTGGAAGACTTTTGTAAGGATAAATGGGCAAAGATACCTCAAACAAGAATTTAAAGACTCTTGGCTGGCTACAAAAAGTGTTTACAAGCTGTGATACTTGCCAAAGGGGGCAGTACAAGATATTAACTCTGCAGGGTGCCCAAACTTTTGCAGACGCCATCTTTTTGTTTTCTGTTATTTTGAAAGTGTAAATGATGGAAATAAAATCTAACTTTTGTTGACATATTATAAGAATGTCTAATCTGTAATTTGATACCTTTTGAAGATTTTTACATCTTTCCTTGGCTTCTTTATGCACATTAATACAAATTTTTACCTTGGTGCCCAAACTTTCATACTCCAATGTAGAACAGTCCAATTCAAACACTCCTTTATGCTGTCTGCCCTGGCTTCACCCAGCACTTCTTATGGACCTTAAATTTACTCCAGTCTTGGGTAATACTGGACATATAAACTCCTATTACACCCGTCTGAGGACTGTGTGCCTCCATTTTTGCTCAAGTGGTAGAGGGACTTGGAGAGAATGTTCTCCCCTACTCAGACAGAATGAGTAAGGGAGAACTAGGTTATAAGGTCCTACCCAGATGGTACAGAGTTCCCTCAGTTTTGAGGAAAATTTACCCTCAAATATCTAGGAGGTGCAGGAGGGCACAAGGAATGCTTCTCATTGTATTCTGGCCATGTTATAAATCACAACCCTTCTGGTCCCATTGCAAAAATGGGAAGAGATAGCCAGTCCACTGCATACCTCGCCCAGCCCGAGTGGTTAGCAGGTAAAAACAGCCTCATGTCAATTCATCCAGGCCACATCCCCAGCATGTTTCGCCCTGATCCTGGAGCCTAATCATGGAGATCTCCATGATTAAGCCCCAGGGTGGGGCAAGACCATTGGGGATGTGGCCTGGATGAATTGAGCTGAAGCTGTCTTTACCTGCTAACCACTCGGGCCAGGCAAGGTGTGCAGTAGATGGGCTATTTCTGCAGTGTGCTTTGGATCTAGATGGACCACTCCCCAGACTGCACCCTCGCTGGTCAGGGGTATCCAACCCATCAGACTTTAATAGCTTGAGACATTTATAAACATTTATCATGGGTCTTCTGGCCCCAGGTCAGAACCTTTATTAAAGACTTGACAGATTGTGACTTAGGAACCGACCCAGCCCACTACCCATTACATCTCTCTCACTTACCCCAACATAGATACAAAAAGACAATGGTAATTCATCTTGTCAGTATGGCTAAGGCATGCATCTTGGCACTCTGGAGGTAGGAGAATCCCCCATCAATTGCTCTGTGGTTATAAAATGTTTCTGAAATCCACAGAATGAAAGTTCTTACAGCAACTCTTAGAGCTAGAGAAGAAAAGTACAGCTGTACATTGCTCCATTGGAACATGTTAACTTGTTCTCCAGAGTATGAGGAGCTGATTATAAATGAGGCATTACTTTAATGGCTCCAATTCAATTGCCCTGGGAATGGGTGTCAGACACAGATACCTGGCAACCTTCCTGTTTTTCCAGCTTTAATTGTTCCGGTTTCCCCTATCTCTGCCCCCAATAACCCTTTACTTACCACCTTGTATTCCTGAGCCCCCCCACCCCCACCCTTTTGGGTTTTTTTTTTTTTTTTTTGCCCAAAGGAGGAACTGGTCGGCAGCTGGATTTTACAGTTACTCGCTTTACAAAAAAGAATAGGTTCCTTTCCCTACAGCAAGACCTCTATTGTGAGATATGTGCACTCTTTTTGCATATGTATCTTATCCTTCTGTAACCAACATGTATGTTTTCACCTTGCTGCTGCCTATGGATCCTCTATTTTGTCAAACCTTGAACATTTTTAAAGAATTAAAAATAAGACAGTACACCAATGGCTCTTAAAGCAGCAAGATCTAAACATGTTTGTATGTGGAGGATATAGAATGACACAGCAAAGTAAAAAGCATTAACAACAGGACAGGAAGAACTGGGTGGACAACAGGGCAAGTACTTGAATATAATCCAAAATATAAAAAGAAATAACAAATCTGTTTCACCTAGGAGATGTAAAAATAATTTAGACTTAAGCTGGCCATGTTGTTGTTCAGTCGTTTAGTCGTGTCCGACTCTTCATGACCTCATGGACCAAAGCGCGCCAGTCTTTTTTGTCCTCCACTTTTTCCTGGAGCTTGCTTAACTTCATGTTCATTGTTTCAATGATGCTATCTATTGATCTTGTTTTCTGTCGTCCTCTTCTCTTTTCCCTTCCATGTTTCTCAGCATTGGGGTCTTTTTCGATGAGACCTTATTCAATTCAACACCCCGCACGATTTTATTCTGGCATTTCCACGATTCATGTAAGAGGCGCAGAGCCGTTCTCTGCTCAGAGCTGTCATCTTTGCCAGGTGCCTTTTTTTTTTTGTATCACAACGTTGCTCCACGCTAAGATAAAAAGAAACATTGTATCATTTGATTCTTTTAAATCAAAGGGATGAACTTCGCCTGCAAATGAGGGCAGTTTACCCACCCAAAGACCAGGCCTTTTTTATTACACTTGTTGCTTACAAATTAAAATCAGTATTTTTTGCTAGAAAATTACTTAGAACCCACAAACCTATACATTTTTTATAGCGAGACCCTAGAGAATAAAATGGCAGTCGTTGCAATATTTTATGTCACACTGTATTTGCGGAGCGGTCTTTCAAAAGCTTTTTTTTGGGAAAAAATACACTTCAATGAATTAAAAAAAAAAAAAAAAACGAAACAGTAAAGTTAGCCTGATTTTTTGGATAATGTAAAAAAAGATGTTGCGCTGAGAATCTTGAAATAATCGTGGTCTTTATTCTAAGCAAAAAAAATTGTGATTCTCATTTTATCCAGAATCGTGCAGCTCTATTGTCTAGGTTTGTGATAGCTTTACTCCCAAAATTAAGTGTCTCTTAATTTCATGGCTACAGTCACCATCTACCGTGATCTTGGAGCCTAAAATCTGTCACTGTTTCTATTTTTTCTCCTTGCCAAGGCGTTATGGGACTGGTTGCCATGATCTTAGTTTTCTTAATGTTCAATTTCAGGCCAGCTTTCACAGGACACTTTCACCCCCTTCCTACCCAGACCAATTTTCAGCTTTTAGTGCTCTCACACTTTGATTGACAATTACTAGTCATGCAACACTGTACCCAAACAAAAGTTTTATCATTTTTTTCACACAAATATAGATTTATTTTGGTGGTATTTAGTCACCACTGGGTTTTTTTTTTGTGATATAAATAAAAATAGAGCGGATATTTAAAAAAAAAACCCCTTTTATTCGTTTCTATTAAAATTTTGCTAATAAGTAATTTTTGTTTATAACTCTGGGCTGAAATATATACTGCTATGGATCTTTGGTAAAGAATAACCTGAATTAGTGGGTAATATTTAGTGTATGTAAACTTTAGAATTACAAGCTATGGTGCCAATCATTAAAAATTGATCACTCTTGATGCACTGACGGCCTATCTCAATTCTTGAGGCACTGAAATGTCAGGACAGTATAACACCCCCCCCCCCCCCCCAAATTACCACTTTTTTAAAAGTAGACAGTCTGAGGTATTTAGTAAGAGGCATGGTGAGTGTTTGGACGTTGTAATTTTTTTCCCACATTTCTTGGGAAAATGAATAAATTATTTTTATTTTTTTTTTGCACAAAATTGTCATAACAAGTTATTTCTCACACACACAGCATATGCATACTTGCATTTACACCCCAAAATACATTCTTCTACTCCTCCTGAGTATAGCGAAACCAAATGTGTGAGACTTTTACACAGCCTGGCCACACATAGAGGCCCAACATGCAGGGAGCACCGTCAGGCGTTCTAGGAGCATAAATTACACATATAATTTCCTGATGACCTATCACATTTTTTAATGCCCTGGAGCACCAGGACAGTGGAATGACCCCATTTATGAAAGCAAACACCCCAACGTATATTCTGCAAGGTATAATGAGTCTTTTGAACTTTTCATTTTTTTACACTTGTTTTTGTAAAACGTGGAAAGAAAATTAAAACTTATTTTTTTTTTAACACAAAGTTGTCAATTCGTAAGTTATTTCTAACACATAGCATGTACATAGCAAAATGCACACCAAAATACATTCTGCTACTCATCCTGACTATGGCAATACCATATGTGTGAGACTTTTACACAGCCTAGCCACATTCATTGGCCCGAAATCCAAGCAGCACCTTTAGGCATTCTAGGAGCATAAAGTACATATGTAATTTCACTTCTACCTATCACACTTTTGAAGGCCCTTGAGCAGAAGGACAATGGAAATGCCCACAAAATGATCCCATTTTGGAAAGCAAACACCCAATGTATAATCTTTAAAGCATGGGCTGCAGATAGGTACTAAGGTACTCTGATGAGCTGCAGACAAGCACTCGAGTACTCTGATGGGCTGCAGATAGGTACTCTGGTGGGCTTCAGATAGGTACTTGGGTACTCTAATGGGCTGCAGAGAGTTACTCAGGTACTCTGATGAGCTGGAGACAGGTACTCGGGTAATCAGATGGGCTGCAGATAGGTACTCCAGTACTCTGATATAGGTACTCGGGTACTCGAATGGGCTGGAGACAAGTATTTGGGTACTCTAATGGGCAGGAAACAGGTAGTCTGATGCGCTGCAGATAGGGAACTTGGGTACTTTGGGCTGGAGACAGGTGCTCAGATACTCTGATGAGACACCCGCTGGTGGACGCTGGAAATGCAGCCTATGGATCTGGAAGCCACAGTGCCACCAGCAGGTGAGCCCTTTTCTGACAGTACCCCCCCCCCCCTCTAAGGAGCGGCCTCAGGTCGCTCCAAACAGCCATATGTAAACAAGTCCATAAAAGACAGTCATCTGTTACATAAGTCTAGAGCAAAAGTTCCTTGTAGGCTGAAGAAGTGCCGGGTTCCAAGCGAGATGCCCCACTGCCAAGATCTAACAATAGGTCAAGTGTACCACTACCTGGGCTAGGTGACTGACTGGGTACCCCACCGCTGGGGTCAAGGAAATGGCTGGGTGTCTGCTGGCCAGATCCTCTGAGATGTACAGAATTCGATACTCCAAGTCCCTCAAAACAGCAGGTACCCCAATGCTGGGGTCCCACGAGTTATCTGCAGACTTAGCATATAGAAAGTGGTTGCAAGTAAGTGTGCATTTTAGGGCTAATACAAGGTCCGTGATAAGATCCTTGGAGTAAATGGCTTAGTTCTCTGATGAGGTGTAGACAGTCTTGGAACTCAGGGCCAGCCTGGGGGGAGCAGAAGCAAACTCCAAACATGTAAAAGACAGAAGAGAGACAGGTGCCTCTGAGTGCAAACTGGTGTGCTTTATTGATAAAACAAATGGGATAAAGCTCAAATAGTATATGTGATAGGTAGACACATAAATAAAGCCAGTGACCTGGAACTGCGCCCTCCATCCTCGGAGCCGCCCTGGGAACAAATTCTGCCATGTGCAGGGCTGTCCTGGCCAGCAGGAAGTAGCAGCAACACACAGGGAGGACCGCAACATAGTCCATGATGACGTCACCGGCGTGCTTGCGATGCGCTTCGAAAGAATGCGCACTAAAGGGACAATACTAGAGCGTGCTCCTTCTTCAAGCTCTTGGATTAGGGCTGGGGAGTGACTTATATACATGGAAATGCACTGCCATCTAGTGGGGAGAATACAAAGCTCTCCATGGCTATGCTGAATTACTGATTTAAATATAACAAAATACAAAAAACTTTGCCTTTATAGGACATAAATGCAGATTTCTCTAAACAAGAAATGAAATAAAATGTGTACAATATACCACAAAACTCAGCAATAATATGAACAAAATTACTTGTGTTCAGATAATTATATTGATACATAAAAGGATAAAAATATTTTATAATAGACTTAAAAAAACCTGGTACTGATGTATGTGTGCGTGTATCTAGACACTAGTGTCCTGACAAAATAAATATGTTATAGGGCTAGATGAATATAAAAAAAAAATTAAGGGGAGTGGAAGAATGATATATAAATCAATGTGATGAGGGTATCTATACCAAGAGGGAAAATAAACACAGGGGTCCTATTTGCATCAGTCTTGCTGGTCTATGTATTCTACAGATCAGTACCGGGGATACTAAAAATGAGGGGCAATCAATGAAGTGAATCCCTAATATTCGTATGGGAAAAAATTTGTAGTGCTATTAATATATGGGATATACATATTTTATCCAAATATTATGATGAACTAATAATATTACTGTATGAACAAAGAATGGGGCTGTGGGTGGCGTTTTACAGTTAGTATCCTATAAGGCCTCTAGGAGTATCCTAACCACTTAAGGGTTAGTCAAAAGATGTAGCAAAATGACTTAGGGGTAGCACTATACCTCTAAGTCCCAGGGGTACTTTTGTGTGGGTATTGGTTGATACCTCAAAAATTATTGACATTAGTATGGATTATACAGTATATGTCTGTTATAATATATGTGAGGATTAATGTATTTACTTACTATTAAAAGAGAACACCCACCACCCAATCCACCATAGGAAGGTAGGTACAAGGTATATTCACGCCTGAGTGAAAATAGAAATGAAAATATTAATGATCAAAGGTCATATAATGGTAGACACCACCAAATCCTCATTAAGCCTTCCAGGCGAGAGGGTGTCAAGGGAATAAATCTAGAACGTCTCGTCAGCTTCTGAGAGATTTTTTGGCATTTGCTCAATGATTCATACTTCTAGACCCATGGTGGATTTATTGTAATGTTCAACAAAATGGCGGGCATGTTGTGTTCCACTCTTCCTCCACTTTTCTACTATGCTCAATAAATCTTTGTCTGAGTGGGCGAATGGTACTCCCCACCTACAGTAAGTTACAGGGACAACTAAGGCAATACACCACGTAATCAGAGAACCAGTTGCAAAAATCATTCAGCTTGTATGTTTTTCCCTTTGTAGAGAATTGTTTTTTGCCATGCTGGATGAATGTGCAGGTCTTACAAAAGTTTTTTGCACTGAAACATACCTAGCAATGGTATAAGGCAAATCCTGGCAGAGGGGTTACTGACATGAGATTTTAATTTGCTGGGTGCAGTTCTATTCTTTAAAATTGGGGGCCTTTCTGTACGTCACCCCGAGGCATAGAGGGAAGGAGGGGTTTTAAATGAGGGTGTTCTAATAATATTGGTGCAGGGTTTTTTAAAAAAACAATTCCATTTTTTTATGTTCATAATGGAACCTTGTCCTGAACCGGACAGAGTGGTCTAAGACCTCTCTTTGTTTGGAAGATGGTGGATCTGTCAGATAATAATTATAGGCTTGATTGATAAGGGATTCTGGATACCCCATATCCATCACTTTGTTTTTGAGAACATGACTTTGCTCTATATAGTCATCTAATCTGGTGCAGTTCCGTCTAAGTCAGCAAAACGGTCCTTTGGATAAATTGTTCGTCCATGTATAGTAATGGCAACTTTTATAGTGTAATAAAGAGTTGCCTGCTGTAGGTTTATAGTAATTTTTTTGTGTATTTCATCTATGATATAGTATAATTCTAGATCCAGGAAGGCCAGTTTTTCCGGATCCAGAACATGGGTGAATGATAAACCATGTGGATCGTTTTTACAATGAGTTACAAAATCATTGATTATGTCACTGGGGCCATCCCAGATGATTAGGAGGTAATCTATATATCGGCAGTAAAATGTGAGATGTTTGGAATATGGTTGTTTGGCCATATATATACTGTATATATATATATATATATATAACACAATACTCAACAATATGTACAAAACTACATGTGTTTAGATAATTATATTGTTACGTAAAAGGAAGGCAGGCTGGAACGCAGGGAGATACACTGCTGTTTAGTGGGGAGAATGCTAATCTCTCCATGGCAAAAACTTTGCCTTAGAGGACATAAATGCAGATTTTGCTATATATTGGGATTGTCACAGACAGCGGTGAAGAGGTCATCTTCAATGTATTAAAGGCAGGGTAGGTGCAGCAAGTGGGAACAGGGTACTGAAAAATAGTTGGTAGGTATACAGGGCTGCAACTGTGGTTGCTGTGGGTGATGGAGAGGGAGATACTTGAGAAAGTGGGTGTCTAGCATCAGGAATGGGTTGTTGCAAGCTGTCTGAGGCTGAGTGCAATATATCTGACCATGCTTGTAGTAATGGTTGAACAAAATTAAGTATAAACTCTTTTCTGACCAGAGACTGCACTGCGTTAATACACTCCGCTAGCACCTGTTGGAAACATGCTGAATAGTGCTCAAAGAAATAAGCAGAGTCATCCTCCAATAACCATACCAGTGATTCTACCTGATATATACCGAAGAGGGGAGAAAAATCATCACTGCCTTTAGGAATACTAGACAAAGCCAACTCCGCACAAACCTGAATCAATGGCTGAATATAACCAAACAACATCCTGCCCTGATTAAGTAGGGAATGAGCAAGGCGAATACATTCTAACAGCTGATTTCTGGCCCACTCCTTCAATATCTGGCAGCAATATTCTTTTTCCTTTGTCACTAGCGAAGAATGGTATACAACCTCCTCAGGAGGCATCTTGCCGCAAAGATGGCTTCCCTGTGCAGCCACTTCTGGTCAGGACTGGCCTTGGTGTTATGTCAGCTGCTGGTGTGACCAGGAATGTGTGGACTGCCACTGAGAATCTCAGGCACAAATTCAGTGTAAAATAATATAATTTATTTAAAAATAAGTGAACAACATAAATATAAACGCACCTTCAATAAACCAAACTGTATAAAACAAACTAAATAACTAAACAAATAGTGACATACAATGTTCAACCAAATATATACAGAAAATAGGGAATGCAAGCGTAATCGTAACAGAGCCAAGGTTATACACGTGAGATCAAGCAGAGGGAGCTGGGAGCAAGACCGAACAGGGAGAGGGTAATAGGAGACAGAGAGAGCAGGAGGGAAGGGATCAGGCCACAGGGTCCAGGAACAGGAAACAGGATGCATGATACAGGAACACTGGAATGCAGGTCAGGGGCATATGGAGACAACACCAAGACAACAAGAGAAGGACAGACAGAACCTAAATATACTTCCTGCAATGAGCATCAGGTAATGACTAATGATATGAGCTTCTGGCTGCCGAGAGACACCGCCTGGTGGACACTGGAACTGCAGCCTATGGATCTGGGAGCCACAGTGCCACCAGCAGGTGAGCCCTTTCCTGACCGCATGTGACCTGCTGTGATTGGACACAGCCAGTCACATGGTAAAGAGCCTTTTTTTTTCAAATTCTTTATTTAGGACAACATAAGTAACATCAACAAGGTGTATAAAAAATAAGGCATTACAGTGTTGTAGCATGTATCTGAGGTACAATAAACAAGTGAGAAAAGCATCAAATTATTAAAGCACATAACCCAAGGAGCAAGTGAGCAATTGAAAACCATCAACATGACACTTTGTGGAATAATGAAAAAATATTCAATGACGTGGGGACTCAGCAACAGGTCATCAGGTGCGCATGATGAAATGTACTAAGAGAGTTATGTCACCATCTGTTGTGGAAGAAAAGGTAACTGAAGAACATTTCTCACTAGAGAGGGAGAGGGCTTACAACACATAGGGGGACAATGGGATAAAAGAACCGGTGGGGGGAAGTCGGGGGGGGAGTTAGGTTTCCTGAGAGGTAAAGAGCCATTTTTATTGGCTCTTTACACTGATCGGAGATGGGCTGTGTCCCGAGGGACATGCCTCGTTCCCAAACACCGCAGGAGCCGGCGAGAACGGGTGGACAACATATGATGCCTGTCCAGAGGGAGTGTTCCTGCCGGTGTCATTTTACAATGCATCTGTAGGAAAGTGGCTAAGAGACTCTTTAGTTCTTCACTTTCTGCCATTAGTGTGGTATCGTCTACATATCTCAGGCTGTTGATATTTTATCTTAATTCCGGCTTGTGATTAGTCGATTTCCGCATGATGTACTCTGCTTTTAAGTTAAATAAGTAGGGTAACAATATACATCCTTGCCGCACTCCTTTCTCAATTTTGAACAAGTCAGTTGTTTCTATGTCCTGTTCTAACTGTTGCTTCTCGACTTGCGTACAGGTTTTTCAGAAGACAGGTGAGGTGGTCTGGTATTCCCATTTCTCCCAGTATTTGCCACATTTTGTGATCCACACAATCAAAGGCTTTACTGTAGTCAATAAAGCAGAAGTAGACATTCTTTTGGAACTCCTTTGCTTTCTCCATGATCCAGCCAATGTTGGTAATATGATCTTTAGCTCTGCCTCTTTGAAATCCAGCTTTTACTTGTGGTAGCTCTCAGTTCACATGCTGCTGAAGCCTAACTTGTAGAATTTTCAGCATAACCTTGCTAGTGTGTGAGATGAGTGTGATCGTACAGTAGTTTGAACATTTATTGCTGCTGCTCTTCTTTGGTATCTGAATGTAAACTGACCTCTTCCAGTCCTGAGGCCATTGCTGCATTTTCCAAATTTGTTGGCATATTGATTGCAGCACTTTAACAGAATCATCTTTTAGGATTTTAAATAACTCAGCTGGGATGCTATCACTTCTCCTAGCTTTGCTATTAGCAATGCTTTCTAAGGCCCGCTTGACTTCACTCTCCAGGATATCTGGTTCAAGGTCAGGGAGTCTTTGTGGTTATATGGGACATTCAGATCTTTCTTGTATAGTTCTTCTGTGTATTCTTGACACCTCTTCTTTATCTCTTATGCTTCTGTCAGGTCCTTGCCATTTTTGTCTATTAGCGTGCCCAACTTTGCACAAAACTTTTCTTTTGATATTTCCCAATTTTCTTAAAAAGCTCTCTAGTAGGGTTGAGCGAACACGGACTGTATTATTCGTGTTCGTACCGAATAATTGAATTTTTTTTACTCGAACATGGACACGAACACTTTACTGTATATTCGGGTAAAAATCCGTGTTCGGTCGTTTTATTTCCGGGTTTTGCATGCTTTGGCGCGCTTTTCATGGCGGGCTTTCAACAGCCAATCAACAAGCATTTAACTGGTGTGCCTAAGCCATCCCGGCCATGCCTACAAATGTATCAGTAGCTGTGATTGGCCGTCTGAAGCATGTGACCAAGTCTTTATAAGTTTGAGGCAGCGCCGCTACGGCGTCATTCTGCTGCTTAGATCAGGGAGAAAGCACACATCAACGTGCTGGCTGCTGATTAGGGACAGACAGGAAAAAAAAACATTTGTGTCCGGATAGAATTGAGGGACAGGTCGGAGTGTGTTAGGCAGGGCGAGTTGTAGGCAATTTAGGGAGAGAGTCTGCTGATTTTTAGGGAAAGTGTGTTCTACAAACTACAATCGACATTGCTGTGTGGGGTGGGGTTTGCAGTCACCCGATCTACGATCTCTTATCAATCCTGTTAGGGAGAGAGTCTGCTGATTTTTAGGGAAAGTGTGTTCTACAAACTACAATCGATATTGCTGTGTGGGGTGGGGTCTGCAGTCCCGATCTACGATCTTATAAATCCTGTTAGGGATAGAGTCTGCTGATTTTTAGGGAAAGTGTGTTCTACAAACTACAATCGATATTGCTGTGTGGGGTGGGGTCTGCAGTCCCGATCTACGATCTTATAAATCCTGTTAGGGATAGAGTCTGCTGATTTTTAGGGAAAGTGTGTTCTACAAACTACAATCGATATTGCTGTGTGGGGTGGGGTCTGCAGTCCCGATCTACGATCTTATAAATCCTGTTAGGGATAGAGTCTGCTGATTTTTAGGGAAAGTGTGTTCTACAAACTACAATCGATATTGCTGTGTGGGGTGGGGTCTGCAGTCCCGATCTACGATCATATAAATCCTGTTAGGGATAGAGTCTGCTGATTTTTAGGGAAAGTGTGTTCTACAAACTACAATCGATATTGCTGTGTGGGGTGGGGTCTGCAGTCCCGATCTACGATCTTATAAATCCTGTTAGGGATAGAGTCTGCTGATTTTTAGGGAAAGTGTGTTCTACAAACTACAATCGATATTGCTGTGTGGTGTGGGATAGGAGATAGGCAGGTGTCAGTGATCCACATCCATTTTGCTGTGTGTGGGCTGCAGTGAACACAATCTTTTTGGGGTGCAGTGAACACAATCTTTTTGGGGTACAGTGAACACAATCTTTTTGGGGTGCAGTGAACACAATCTTTGTGGGGTACAGTGAACACAATCTTTGTGGGGTGCAGTGAACACAATCTTTTTGGGGTGCAGTGAACAAAATCCTTTTGGGGTGCAGTGAACACAATCTTTGCGGGGTGCAGTGAACACAATCTTTTTGGGGTGCAGTAAACACAATCTTTGTGGGGTGCAGTGAACACAATCTTTTTGGGGTGCAGTGAACGCAATCTTTTTGGGGTGCAGTGAACGCAATCTTTTTGAGGTGCAGTGAACACAATCTTTTTTGCCCACTGAGGAGGAGGGAGAAAAGTCTTTTTCTATCAGTCACTGTGTGCAGCATTTTTCCTTCAGCTGTGCTGTGCTGAGTGACTGATCATACACTGCTGTGTTCAGTTCACATGTGCTAATATTGAGTGGTTTCAAAAATCATACACTTTTTTTCTATTCCACTATTCAATATACAGCCTTGGGTTAAAAAAAATTAAGTTGTGGCCTGCAGCAGAGCTGAATGATATTTGGGGTTTTTGGGGTTCATCTCATACTTCTGAAGATTTGAGGGTGCTGCCTGTTCCATACTCCCCCCTACTCCTCATACAGCCTTTTAGGGGTACAAACAATAGTAATTGGGGCCTAGTGTTGTTTTGTACGTGTGATATACATACACTTTTTTTGATCATATTTTCTATTCCGCTATTTAATCAAAAACCTTTGGGGATCAGTTAAATTGGGGGATAGTCTGTGTTGGTACGTGTGGGAGAGATCCACCTTTCCAAGTTTTTGGGGTTCATCTCATACTTCTGAAGATTTGAGGGTGCTGCCTGTTCCATACTCCCCCCTACTCCTCATCCAGCCTTTTAGGGGTACAAACAATAGTAATTGGGGCCTAGTGTGGTTGTGTACGTGTGATATACATACACTTTTTTTGATCATATTTTCTATTCCGCTTTTTAATCAAAAACCTTTGGGGATCAGTTAAATTGGGGGATAGTCTGTGTTGGTACGTGTGGGAGAGATCCACCTTTCCAAGTTTTTGGGGTTCATCTCATACTTCTGAAGATTTGAGGGTGCTGCCTGTTACATACTCCCCCCTACTCCTCATCCAGCCTTTTAGGGGTACAAACAATAGTAATTGGGGCCTAGTGTGGTTGTGTACGTGTGATATACATACACTTTTTTTGATCATATTTTCTATTCCGCTATTTAATCAAAAACCTTTGGGGATCAGTTAAATTGGGGGATAGTCTGTGTTGGTACGTGTGGGAGAGATCCACCTTTCCAAGTGTTTGGGGTTCATCTCATACTTCTGAAGATTTAAGGGTGCTGCCTGTTCCATACTCCTCCTACTCCTCATCCTGCCTTTAGGGGTACAAACAATAGTAATTGGGGCCTAGTGTGGTTGTGTACGTGTGATATACATACACTTTTTTTGATCATATTTTCTATTCCGCTATTTAATCAAAAACCTTTGGGGATCAGTTAAATTGGGGGATAGTCTGTGTTGGTACGTGTGGGAGAGATCCACCTTTCCAAGTTTTTGGGGTTCATCTCATACTTCTGAAGATTTGAGGGTGCTGCCTGTTCCATACTCCTCCCTACTCCTCATCCAGCCTTTTAGGGGTACAAACAAATAGTAATTGGGGCCTAGTGTGGTTGTGTACGTGTGATATACATACACTTTTTTTGATCATATTTTCTATTCCGCTATTTAATCAAAAACCTTTGGGGATCAGTTAAATTGGGGGATAGTCTGTGTTGGTACGTGTGGGAGAGATCCACCTTTCCAAGTGTTTGGGGTTCATCTCATACTTCTGAAGATTTGAGGGTGCTGCCTGTTCCATACTCCTCCTACTCCTCATCCTGCCTTTAGGGATACAAACAATAGTAATTGGGGCCTAGTGGGGTTGTGTACGTGTGATATACATACACTTTTTTTGATCATATTTTCTATTCCGCTATTTAATCAAAAACCTTTGGGGATCAGTTAAATTGGGGGATAGTCTGTGTTGGTACGTGTGGGAGAGATTCACCTTTCCAAGTTTTTGGGGTTCATCTCATACTTCTGAAGATTTGAGGGTGCTGCCTGTTCCATACTCCCCCCTACTCCTCATCCAGCCTTTTAGGGGTACAAACAATAGTAATTGGGGCCTAGTGTGGTTGTGTACGTGTGATATACATACACTTTTTTTGATCATATTTTCTATTCCGCTATTTAATCAAAAACCTTTGGGGATCAGTTAAATTGGGGGATAGTCTGTGTTGGTACGTGTGGGAGAGATCCACCTTTCCAAGTGTTTGGGGTTCATCTCATACTTCTGAAGATTTGAGGGTGCTGCCTGTTCCATACTCCCCCCTACTCCTCATCCAGCCTTTTAGGGGTACAAACAATAGTAATTGGGGCCTAGTGTGGTTGTGTACGTGTGATATGCATACACTTTTTTTGATCATATTTTCTATTCCGCTATTTAATCAAAAACCTTTGGGGATCAGTTAAATTGGGGGATAGTCTGTGTTGCTACGTGTGGGAGAGATCCACCTTTCCAAGTGTTTGGGGTTCATCTCATACTTCTGAAGATTTGAGGGTGCTGCCTGTTCCATACTCCCCCCTACTCCTCATCCAGCCTTTTAAGGGTACAAACAATAGTAATTGGGGCCTAGTGTGGTTGTGTACGTGTGATATACATACACTTTTTTTGATCATATTTTCTATTCCGCTATTTAATCAAAAACCTTTGGGGATCAGTTAAATTGGGGGATAGTCTGTGTTGGTACGTGTGGGAGAGATCCACCTTTCCAAGTTTTTGGGGTTCATCTCATACTTCTGAAGATTTGAGGGTGCTGCCTGTTCCATACTCCCCCCTACTCCTCATCCAGCCTTTTAGGGGTACAAACAATAGTAATTGGGGCCTAGTGTGGTTGTGTACGTGTGATATACATACACTTATTTTGATCATATTTTCTATTCCGCTATTTAATCAAAAACCTTTGGGGATCAGTTAAATTGGGGGATAGTCTGTGTTGGTACGTGTGGGAGAGATCCACCTTTCCAAGTGTTTGGGGTTCATCTCATACTTCTGAAGATTTGAGGGTGCTGCCTGTTCCATACTCCTCCTACTCCTCATCCTGCCTTTAGGGGTACAAACAATAGTAATTGGGGCCTAGTGTGGTTGTGTACGTGTGATATACATACACTTTTTTTGATCATATTTTCTATTCCGCTATTTAATCAAAAACCTTTGGGGATCAGTTAAATTGGGGGATAGTCTGTGTTGGTACGTGTGGGAGAGATCCACCTTTCCAAGTTTTTGGGGTTCATCTCATACTTCTGAAGATTTGAGGGTGCTGCCTGTTCCATACTCCCCCCTACTCCTCATCCAGCCTTTTAGGGGTACAAACAATAGTAATTGGGGCCTAGTGTGGTTGTGTACGTGTGATATACATACACTTTTTTTGATCATATTTTCTATTCCGCTATTTAATCAAAAACCTTTGGGGATCAGTTAAATTGGGGGATAGTCTGTGTTGGTACGTGTGGGAGAGATCCACCTTTCCAAGTTTTTGGGGTTCATCTCATACTTCTGAAGATTTGAGGGTGCTGCCTGTTCCATACTCCCCCCTACTCCTCATCCAGCCTTTTAGGGGTACAAACAATAGTAATTGGGGCCTAGTGTGGTTGTGTAAGTGTGATATACATACACTTTTTTTGATCATATTTTCTATTCCGCTATTTAATCAAAAACCTTTGGGGATCAGTTAAATTGGGGGATAGTCTGTGTTGGTACGTGTGGGAGAGATCCACCTTTCCAAGTGTTTGGGGTTCATCTCATACTTCTGAAGATTTGAGGGTGCTGCCTGTTCCATACTCCCCCTACTCCTCATCCAGCCTTTTAGGGGTACAAACAATAGTAATTGGGGCCTAGTGTGGTTGTGTACGTGTGATATACATACACCTTTTTTGATCATATTTTCTATTCCGCTATTTAATCAAAAACCTTTGGGGATCGGTTAAATTGGGGGATAGTCTGTGTTGGTACGTGTGGGAGAGATCCACCTTTCCAAGTGTTTGGGGTTCATCTCATACTTCTGAAGATTTGAGGGTGCTGCCTGTTCCATACTCCCCCCTACTCCTCATCCAGCCTTTTAGGGGTACAAACAATAGTAATTGGGGCCTAGTGTGGTTGTGTACGTGTGATATACATACACTTTTTTTGATCATATTTTCTATTCCGCTATTAAATCAAAAACCTTTGGGGATCAGTTAAATTGGAGGATAGTCTGTGTTGGTACGTGTGGGAGAGATCCACCTTCTCAAGTTTTTGGGGTTCATCTTATACTTCTGAAGATTTGAGGGTGGTGCCTGTTCCATACTCCCCCCTACTCCTCATCCAGTCTTTTAGGGGTACAAACAATAGTAATTGGGGCCTAGTGTGGTTGTGTACGTGTGATATACATACACTTTTTTTGATCATATTTTCTATTCCGCTATTTAATCAAAAACCTTTGGGGATCAGTTAAATTGGGGGATAGTCTGTGTTGGTACGTGTGGGAGAGATCCACCTTTCCAAGTTTTTGGGGTTCATCTCATACTTCTGAAGATTTGAGGGTGCTGCCTGTTCCATACTCCCCCCTACTCCTCATCCAGCCTTTTAGGGGTACAAACAATAGTAATTGGGGCCTAGTGTGGTTGTGTAAGTGTGATATACATACACTTTTTTTGATCATATTTTCTATTCCGCTATTTAATCAAAAACCTTTGGGGATCAGTTAAATTGGGGGATAGTCTGTGTTGGTACGTGTGGGAGAGATCCACCTTTCCAAGTGTTTGGGGTTCATCTCATACTTCTGAAGATTTGAGGGTGCTGCCTGTTCCATACTCCCCCTACTCCTCATCCAGCCTTTTAGGGGTACAAACAATAGTAATTGGGGCCTAGTGTGGTTGTGTACGTGTGATATACATACACCTTTTTTGATCATATTTTCTATTCCGCTATTTAATCAAAAACCTTTGGGGATCGGTTAAATTGGGGGATAGTCTGTGTTGGTACGTGTGGGAGAGATCCACCTTTCCAAGTGTTTGGGGTTCATCTCATACTTCTGAAGATTTGAGGGTGCTGCCTGTTCCATACTCCCCCCTACTCCTCATCCAGCCTTTTAGGGGTACAAACAATAGTAATTGGGGCCTAGTGTGGTTGTGTACGTGTGATATACATACACTTTTTTTGATCATATTTTCTATTCCGCTATTAAATCAAAAACCTTTGGGGATCAGTTAAATTGGAGGATAGTCTGTGTTGGTACGTGTGGGAGAGATCCACCTTCTCAAGTTTTTGGGGTTCATCTTATACTTCTGAAGATTTGAGGGTGGTGCCTGTTCCATACTCCCCCCTACTCCTCATCCAGTCTTTTAGGGGTACAAACAATAGTAATTGGGGCCTAGTGTGGTTGTGTACGTGTGATATACATACACTTATTTTGATCATATTTTCTATTCCGCTATTTAATCAAAAACCTTTGGGGATCAGTTAAATTGGGGGATAGTCTGTGTTGGTACGTGTGGGAGAGATCCACCTTTCCAAGTTTTTGGGGTTCATCTCATACTTCTGAAGATTTGAGGGTGCTGCCTGTTCCATACTCCCCCCTACTCCTCATCCAGCCTTTTAGGGGTACAAACAATAGTACTTGGGGCCTAGTGTGGTTGTGTACGTGTGATATACATACACTTTTTTTGATCATATTTTCTATTCCGCTATTTAATCAAATACCTTTGGGGATCAGTTAAATTGGGAGATAGTCTGTGTTGGTACGTGTGGGAGAGATCCACCTTTCCAAGTGTTTGGGGTTCATCTCATACTTCTGAAGATTTGAGGGTGCTGCCTGTTCCATACTCCCCCCTACTCCTCATCCAGCCTTTTAGGGGTACAAACAATAGTAATTGGGGCCTAGTGTGGTTGTGTACGTGTGATATACATACACTTTTTTTGATCATATTTTCTATTCCGCTATTTAATCAAAAACCTTTGGGGATCAGTTAAATTGGGGGATAGTCTGTGTTGGTACGTGTGGGAGAGATCCACCTTTTCAAGTGTTTGGGGTTCATCTCATACTTCTGAAGATTTGAGGGTGCTGCCTGTTCCATACTCCTCCCTACTCCTCATCCAGCCTTTTAGGGGTACAAACAATAGTAATTGGGGCCTAGTGTGGTTGTGTACGTGTGATATACATACACTTTTTTTGATCATATTTTCTATTCCGCTATTCAATAAAAACCTTTGGGGATCAATTAAATTGCGGGATAGTCTGTGTTGGTACGTGTGAGATCCACCTTTCCAAGTTTTTGGGGTTCATCTCATACTTCTGAAGATTTGAGGGTGCAGCCTGTTCCATACTCCTCCTACTCCTCATCCTGCCTTTAGGGGTAAAAACAATAGTAATTGGGGCCTAGTGTGGTTGTGTACGTGTGAGATACATACACTTTTTTTGATCATATTTCCTATTCCGCTATTCAATAAAAACCTTTGGGATCAATTAAATTGCGGGATAGTCTGTGTTGGTACGTGTGAGATCCACCTTTCCAAGTTTTTGGGGTTCATCTCATACTTCTGAAGATTTGAGGGTGCTGCCTGTTCCATACTCCTCCTACTCCTCATCCTGCCTTTAGGGGTACAAACAATAGTAATTGGGGCCTAGTGTGGTTGTGTACGTGTGATATACATACACTTTTTTTTGGATCATATTTTCTATTCCGCTATTTAATCAAAACCTTTGAGTACAAACAATTACATTGCGTGATAGTCTGTGTCGGTACGTGTGAGATACACCTTTCCATTTTTTGGGGCGCATCTCATACTGCCGAGGATTTGAGGGTGCTTCAGTCTGCCTCCTGCCTGTTCCGAACTCCTCCTACTCCTCATCCTGCCTTTAGGGTAGAAAAAATTGTAATCGGGGCCTAGTTGGTGTTTGTACGTGTGAGATACACCGTTTTGTAAAATTTGTCCTATTCCGCTATTCAATATACACCCTCTTTGAGTGTAAAAAATTAAATTGCGGGATAGTCTGTACCGGTACATGTGAGATACACCTTTTTAAATTTGTTTGGCGCATCTCCTTCTACCGCCGAGGATTGCAGGGCGCTTCAGTTTGCCTCCTGTTCCCAACTCCTCCTACTCCTCTTCCTCATCCTGCCTTTAGGGTACAAAAAATTGTAATCGGGCATAGTTGGTGTTTGTACGTGTGAGATACACCGTTTTGTAAAATTTGTCCTATTCCGCTATTCAATATACACCCTGTTTGAGTGTAAAAAATTAAATTGCGGGATAGTCTGTACCGGTACATGTGAGATACACCTTTTTAAATTGGTTTGGCGCATCTCCTTCTACTGCCGAGGACTGCAGGGTGCTTCAGTTTGCCTCCTGTTCCCAACTCCTCCTACTCCTCTTCCTCATCCTGCCTTTAGGGTACAAAAAATTGTAATCGGGGCCTAGTTGGTGTTTGTACATGTGAGATACACCGTTTTGTAAAATTTGTCCTATTCCGCTATTCAATATACACCCTGTTTGAGTGTAAAAAATTAAATTACGGCATAGTCTGTATCGGTACGTGTGAGATACACCTTTTAAATTTGTTTGGCGCATCTCCTTCCACCGCCAAGGATTGCAGGGCGCTTCAGTTTGCCTCCTGTTCCCAACTCCTCCTACTCCTCTTCCTCATCCTTCCTTTAGGGTACAAAAAATTTGAATCCGTGCCTAGTCTGTGTTTGTACATGTGAGATACACCGTTTTTTTATCCTTTTTCCTATTCCGCTATTCAATATACACCCTTTTGGGGTAAAAAACATTAAATTGCGGCATAGTTTGCATATTTGACTGTGAGATACACCCATGCGATACTGTTGTTGTTTTGTTCCGCTATTCAATAAAAACCTTTCTAGGGCAAGATCATAAATTACAGAAATATGAGGAGACCGTCAAATAGGGGCCGTGGCCTGGGTCGTGGTGCTGCTGGTAGAGCTCCTGTTGCAAGGAGAGGACGTGGTCGATCTGTGCCAGCTACACGCACAAGTGAAACACCTTCCACAAGTGTGAGTAGGCGACAGAACCTGCATCAGTATTTGGTAGGGCATCATGCGCCTCTAGACGTGATAAGGCCTGAAGAAGTACAGGCGATAGTAGATTGGGTTGCTGACAGTGCCTCCGGTTCCTTCACATTGTCTCCCACCCAGTCTACTGCAGAAAGGTCAGAGTTGGCACCTGCAGCCAATGTCCAACCGTCTTTCACCACACCCCCTTGGAAATCAGGCAAGCAGTCTGAGCCCCAGTCCATACAGCAGTCTCTTCTTCTTTTTGAGGGCACTGTCAGCAGGGTTTCCCAGGGCCATCCACCTAGCCCTGCCCCAGAAGTTGAAGAGATTGAGTGCAGCGATGCCCAACCACTTATTTCTCAAGATGAGTACATGCAAGGACCATCGCAGCACGTCTCCGATGATGACGAAACGCAGGTGCCAACTGCTGTGGCGTTCAGCATTGTGGAGACCGACAAGGAGGGCAGGGGTGAAGACTGGGTGGAAGATGATGTGGAGGACGATGAGGTCCTCGACCCCACATGGAATGAAGGTCATGCAGGTGACCTGAGTAGTTTGGAGGAAGAGGCGGTGGTCTCACAGAGCCACCAGCACAGCAGAAGAGGGAGCAGGGTGCAGAAGCGGAGCGGCCGTGCCCTAGACACTACGCCCGCTACTGCCCAACGCAGCAAGGGAACGAGCGCACCAAAGTCAGCTCAAAGGAGTTCTCTAGCGTGGAAGTTCTTTAGAAAATGTGCTGATGACAGGACACGAGTGGTTTGCACCCTGTGCAATCAGAGCCTGAAGCGAGGCATAAACCTTCTCAACCTGAGCACAACCTGCATGATCAGGCATCTAAGTGCAAAGCCAAGAAACCAAGAAACGTCTCTGGCTCATCCTGCTTCCTCTTCTGCTGCAATCTCGGCCGCTCCAGCCACATCTGCAGTGATACCGGCACCTGCCACCCCGCAAACAGAGGATCTGTCAGCAACACCACCACCTGGGTCACCAACCATCTCCACAATGTCCCGTGGAAGCGTTCAGGTTTCCATCTCCCAAACACTTGAGAGGAAGAGGAAGTACCCCACTACCCACCCGCGATCCCTGGCCCTGAATGCCAGCATTTCAAAATTATTGGCATTTGAAATGCTGTCATTCCGTCTGGTGGAGACGCACAGTTTTAAAAACCTTATGTCGGTGGCTGTCCCACAGTACGTCGTGCCCAGCCGCCACTACTTTTCCAGGCAAGCCATCCCTTCCCTGCACAACCAAGTGGGGGAAAAAATCAGGTGTGCACTGCGCAACGCCATCTATGGCAAGGTCCACCTAACTACCGATACGTGGACCAGTAAGCACGGTCAGGGGCGTTATATCTCCCTAATGGCACACTGGGTAAATGCAGTGGCGGATGGGCCTGAGGCGGATAGCAATTTGGCGCATGTCCTTCCACCACCGAGGATTGCAGGGCGCTTCAGTTTGCCTCCTGTTCCTAACTCCTCCTACTCCACTTCCTCATCCTCTACCGCCTCCTCATCCGGACAGCGTAACACCTTCACCACAAACTTCAGCACGGCCAGGGGTAAACGACAGCAGGCAGTTTTACAACTTGCCTGTTTGGGGGACAAACCACACACCGCGCAGGAGTTGTGTAGGAGCATGGAACAGCAGACAAATGAGTGGTTGCTGCCAGCGAGCCTCAAGCTCGGCCTGGTGGTGTGCGATAATGGGCGAAATCTCATAGCAGCTCTGGGCCTAGCCGGTTTGACGCACATCCCTTGCCTGGCGCATGTGCTGAATTTGGTGGTGCAGAGGATCCTTAAAAACTACCCCGATATGTCAGAGCTGCTGCAGAAAGTGCGGGCCGTCTGTGCGCACTTTCGGCGTTCTCACCCTGCTGCTGCTCGCCTGTCAGCGCTGCAGCGTAACTTCGGCCTTCCCGCTCACCGCCTCATATGTGATGTGCCCACAAGTTGGAACTCCACCTTGCACATGCTGCAAAGACTGTGCAAGCAGCAGCAGGCCATAGTGGAGTTTCAGCTGCAGCACGCACGCGTGAGTCGCTCTGCGGAACAGCACCACTTCACCACCAATAACTGGGCCTCCATGCGAGACCTGTGTGCCTTGTTGCGCTGTTTTGAGTACTCCACCAACATGGCCAGTACCGATGACGCCGTTCTCAGCTTAACTATCCCACTTCTATGCCTCCTTGAAAAAACAATTCGGGCGATGATGGAAGAGGATGTGGCACAGGATGAGGAGGAGGAGGAGGAGGATGAGGAGGTAACATTTCCAAGGCTTTCAGGGCAGTCATTCGCAAGGGGCTCCGAGGGTGGGTTCCTGCACACACAAACGCCAGGGACACAATTGTCCAGCAGGGGCACAGTTCTGGAGGATGAGGAGGAGGAGCTGGAGGAGGAGATGGAACCATGTTCACAGCAGGGTGGCACCCAGGCCAGCTCATGGCCATCACTGGTGCGTGGCTGGGGGGATACAGAGGACACGGACAATACACCTCCCACAGAGGACAGCCTTTCGTTGCCTCTGGGCAGCCTGGCACACATGAGCGATTACATGCTGCAGTGTCTCCACAACGACCGCCGAGTTGCCCACATTCTAACTTGTGCTGATTACTGGGTGGCCACGCTGCTGGATCCCCGTTACAAGGACAACGTACCGTCCTTAATTCACTCACTGGAGCGCGATCGCAAGATGCGCAACTACAAGCGCACGCTGGTAGACGCCATGCTGCTGGCATTCCCACCTGGCAGCGGGGCCACAGTGGAAGCACAAGGCAGAGGAGGTGGAGGAGGAGGAGGAGGAAGAGGTCGCCAACGCAACCAGGGCACCGCCAGCACCTCAGAAGGCAGGGTTAGCATGGCCGAAATGTGGAAAAGCTTTATCAGCACGCCACAACAAACAGCAGCACCAGCAGCTCAGATGGAACGTCTTAGCAGGAGGCAGCATTTTACCAACATGGTGGAGCAGTATGTGTGCACACGCCTAGATGTACTGAATGAGGGGTCTGCCCCCTTCAACTTCTGGGTCTCCAAGTTGGGCACATGGCCTGAGCTTGCCCTTTACGCCTTGGAGGTGCTGGCGTGCCCTGCAGCCAGTGTATTATCTGAACGGGTATTTAGCACGGCTGGGGGCGTTATCACAGACAAGCGCAGCCGCCTGTCCAGAGACAATGTGGACAAGCTCACGTTCATTAAAATGAACCAGGCATGGATCCCCCGGGACTTTTCCGTACCTTGTGCAGAATAGCGATGGATACCGACCTTACCCAGCCATTGTTCTATGTTTGCTCTTTCTCACTCTTTTGGGGTGTACCCTCATTTAAAATTTGTGAAAAGAAGCAGTGTTGGCTACCTCGTCCTCCTCAGGGCCAGATTAACGTAGGGGCTATTGGAGCTGCAGCTCCAGGCCCCTACCTTTATATAGGCCCCGGGTTGGCCATATTCACTGTTACCGCTCTTCTGTCACTTGTAAACACAGAAGTCTGGCTTCTATGCTCGCTTCCCCAGGCAGCTCCCTCAGAACCTCCCCACACGAAGGCCGGACAAGGAGGGACAGTTGCCGATGCATGGATGTGTTTATGGGCTTCAGAGACAGCATCCCATGTTGAATTAGGCATGCATGGCTGCAACCTTCCTCCTCTGGGTGCATGCCAAGGCACGGCCCTTAAGGCCCTTCAAAATCCTCAGCACCAAGCCCATGATGCTCTTAATCCGGCCCTGGTCCTCCTCCACCGCTTTTTCCACCTACACCGCCCATAGGTGTGCGCAGCCTATTGCATTAGGGTGTGCACCCCAAAGTTTAAATACACATGCATGTGTTTGCCTACATGTACATGGCCCCGATACATTACTCTCCCTGCTGGCAAAGAGAAATGGAGCAGAGCAGGTCCGAGGGAGATCTTTCCCATCTTCTCACTGCCAAACAGAGCGATAATGCTATGTGCCCTAGGTGATTAGGGTGTGCCCAGGTACACCCGGCACACCCTGTGCACACGCCTATGACACCGCCACATCCACCACCACCTCAACCTCCCTCCTACTCCATATGGGCCTCGTCCTTCAGAGATAAGAGAACATTGTTTTATTTTTCTGTTTTTTTTTGTTGTTTTAAGTTATTTCCCTATCCACATTTGTTTGCAGAGCACTTGCCATGCTCTTAACTACGTTTTGCTGCCATTTGCAGCACTCTAGCCCTTTCCATTGGTGTTTTAGAGCCATTTTAGTGCCTGAAAGTTCGGGTCCCCATTGACTTCAATGGGGTTCGGTGTCCGGGAAAAGTTCGGCAAAAGTCCGGGACACGGACCCGGACTTTTTTTTAAAGTTCGGCCGAACCCGCCGAACACGGACATCCAGGTGTCCGCTCAACTCTACTCTCTATTCTTTCCCATTCTGTCATTTTCCTCTAATTCTTGGCATTGCTTGTTTAGGAAGATCTTTTTGTCTCTTCTTGCTATCCTCTGGAAGTCTGCATTCATTTGGGTATATTTTCCCTTTTTTCCATTGTCATTTCCTTCTTTGTTCAGCTATTTGTATGGCCTCATCAAATAGCCACTTTGCTTTCTTGCATTTATTCTTCTTTGGGATGGTTTTCATTGCTGCGTCTTGTACGATGTTACATACTTCCTTCCATAGGCACTCTGTCTATCAAATCTAATCTTTTTAAATCTTTTAGCAAATAGATAGAGTAATGGGACTTTATAGGTGCTAATGATTAATAAATGATGGAGAAAAAATATTTTTTTGTAAAAATAAACAAATATAATTTTATTAAAGATAGTGATACAAGAAGAGTACTTTTAAAACATATAAAAGCAATGAGACAGCACTTGGTTATGTCTGCTCAACATGTTTCACCATCTTGAAATGGCTTCTTCAGGAGGCTGACAAAACATCTTTCACAAGTGAACATTCTACATATAATAAGAGACATTATGAAAATATCAGAAAATATATATTCAATCACAATTACTGAGTATTCGTCATGGTAAAATCCATGAAATTTACATAGACCACAAAATGGAGGCATACCTCAAGAAACTGAACTTGCGCCCATAACTATATGCAGGAGGCTGTAGATGGATTATGCCCCTAGGGGGGAAGGAGAGATAGAGTCACCTGCTGAGCATGCGTCACACCATAGAGGAGGAATGAGCCAAGCCGCAGGATATGATGAAACTGATAAAAATGAAGGATTCCTATTAATTTCTTTAGGGAGAGCTCCAGTCTCACATAGCAATTCTATATACTTAATTATAATTACCCTTCAACACAAAATTGTGAATTAGAAGGACTGAGCAGGTGCCCGAGAGACTTGCAGGGAGTGTCTAATTTTCTGGATATCTTCCCAATTAACTTGGAAATCAGCTCAAAGGAATTCAGCTAGATTTTCCAATAAGAATTAGAAGAAAAGAGATATTTAATAAACAATTGATAATGCTCTACTAGAAAATATATGTAGAGCCCTATTTACCTTATAATTCGTTAGCTAAGGTGGACCAAATATGTAGCGTATAATGTAATCAGAATAGAATTGAACTCCTAGGAACAAAAGGAATCATCCAAGGGTACCGGACTTCAGATACTGAGTCCTGCAAATAAATACATATTTCCAATAAGTTGTTGAAATCTTCATACTAAACATGAAGAGAGAAATCGTGGAGGTCCTACTACGTTGAATTCTCATATTGATTATTAATACTATACTTCATAGACAAATATTTGCAACAGCCATTTTTTACCTTGTCCTTAATTAGCTTGGTGAACCAAGTTTATGTGATGTAGACAGGATGGGGTAGAAAACACCCAAAAAGGGAATACATCCGGAATAGACCGATCCCAGAAAGT
Source organism: Pelophylax lessonae (assembly GCF_965119305.1). Taxonomy (NCBI): domain Eukaryota; kingdom Metazoa; phylum Chordata; class Amphibia; order Anura; family Ranidae; genus Pelophylax; species Pelophylax lessonae. The sequence goes on from NC_138771.1 coordinate 233,370,188, forward strand.
AAATCCTGCAAATGGATACATATTTTCAATGGGCTGGTTTTAAATTAAATGCTGAGCATAAAAGAACTGAAAAGCAGCAGTTGCACACAGCAATCATGGAGATCCCACAAAAAGGGGGGGGGGATTAGCCATGCTTCAATCAATTCATAAATCAAGGCAAAGTACGGATCAAAGGGATGTAAAGAAGCCTTCATTACCTCTCTGCAGTCTCCTTCTTATCTCGCCGAACAGTCCTAACAGACTGTTGGCACATTTGCTGGCGTTTTATGCACCTCCTCCACTCCGGCGGCGTCCGACGTCACCGCCGGAGTGAGAGCTAAAGACAATGAGCTGGCCTGGCTGACCCGTACGAACGATACGTGACGCCATTGGATAGCGGCGTCACGTGACTAGCTTAAACCCGGAAGTAAAGCAATTGAAGCTTCCGGCGTGGCGGTTTCCATATTTACTGAGGGAAAAGAAGACATTGTATAAGGGAATCAATATTTATAGGCAAATCTAAAGGTAAATCGAACCATTTGGGTAAGCTCAACATACCTAAAAGGAATAATCAAGGGTTCCCATATAATTTTCAAAGAACAAATATAAATCAAAGGTGACAGTTTCAAAAGGAGGGGGAATAACACCCCAGAATAGAACTATACTACAGGATTATACAAGATCCATAGTTAGTCAATCTCTTCTGTGGATAAAGCCACGATTTTCAAGGGACATATTAATTAAAATTACTAATTCATTACTATGCTTGATAAAAATCAAGCATTTTGAATGTATATACCTATTAGTCAAAAATTGATTGCCTATCATTATTTCTTCAGCTAAATCTAGCATGAAAAATCGTTAAGCTATCCAATAGTACCAATAGGATCAAACCAAATGGGCAGCTAACTGAAAACTGGTACCTCCTATCAAGATCAGGGACATAGATCCAGACAGAGGACACCGTGGGTGCTCATATGGGGTCACAGTTGCGGCAGGAGAACTCAAAGATCCCCAACTTCTTTTTTCAGGCTTTCTTCCTTCATTTTCATCTGGTTATATTGTGAATAACACACTTCAGGCCTCTTGTTGATGTTTCACTCATTTCTGCAATGTACCTGTGAAGTGAGCCATGGTTGTCACACATGCGTGACTTCAATCATGTGCGCCTTTGCACATCTCCAGTACTTGGTAGCTGATGGGATTAGTAGTTTACACAATAAAATAACCCTGTTACGGGTTGCTGAACTCAACGTATTAAAAGGATATGAGTAATTTACTTTTAAACAGCGTGGAGTCTCAAAAACACCCTTAATATGGGCTAATATGGGGGTTGAAGGCATTGACTGTCGCCAAGACATAATATATGATTAGTCTTATCAAAGTCACAGAGCATATAAAAATAATTGAGACTACGAAAATGTGGGCAATCGGTAATATTACTAAGGTGAATGTGGTTGTCTTTGCTGAAGATCCCGCTTTCTTCTATATGATCCTATTTTTGCAAATTCTGTATACTTATTGTGAGCGAACTGTGTTATGTGTGTCTGTAGTACACATATTATATGTTTTTGATTTCTGTATTTGAAAATGTTGGAAAACCCTTGTCAAAAATAAAGTCTGATTTAAAAAAAAAAAAACTTTGCTTTCTTTTTAGCTCACAGGGAGCGACAAGGACACTGCATTTTTTCCAAGATTAACAGTTATATCTTTATCGTACAATAAGGGACACAGGATAAGTAGCTATTTTCATATGATGGGGTTATACTGTTGCCTACAGGACGTTTTGGACCCTGGAAAGCAAAAAAGGAAGTTGGCCAGCCAGGTTTAAATCCTCTTACAGCAAGATTTAAAACTATTGGCTAAAAAGTGTCACACCCCCATATTAATAGCATACTACAAAAAAAGAAGACAAAACTGTCTAAAGCAGGATTTTGGAGCAAAACAAGTCTTACTTAATAAAATTTACTCTATTGTTAACATCGCAATTTTAAAAAATAGCAGTCAGTGTACTAAGCATACTGACATATGTACACAAATCCACATAACATTAACTCCGCATACATAATTCAACCTATGCAAAGTGTTACCCATAAGCTATATTTTAAGATTTATGGTACCTCAGATAATATTCGGGTTAAATGAGAGTTCTTTGACCATGAGTGAAAGCTTTAAAACCGCAACAGAAATTTATTGGTAAATAGCATGGAGGCCTAAATGAATACATTTTTTTATAGTACATACAAAATGGATAATATTCATAGGTTTAGGCCCCTTTCACACTGTAGAGTCTGTCAGCGAACTCCATTTATCTCAGCGGGGGATCGGCGGATGGCAGCTCTGTCTCCGCGCTGTGTGCAGAGACAGAGCTGTCAGGTCCCTGCGGGTCTCTATGGGGGAATCAGATAGGAATGGAACTGTCCGCTGGACAGATGCAAAATAGGGTTTCTATCCATCCAGATTTGACGGATCGGATGTCAGCAGACATGTCTCCGCTGCCATCCAATGCCCCATAAAGATGCATGGGGAATCCGTTCAGATCCGCCTGAAAAATGGACAGGCGGATCTGAACGGTACACCTGTGTGAAAGGGGCCTAACTGAACAAATATAGAGCATGATAATCAAAATATTATGATATGAACAGCAAGACAGACAACAAATAAGACAAGAATGCATACATTTAAGTGCAGGAGGTACATTCCATAGTTACCATTCTCACAAGAGTTTCATTCTAGTCTGCTGATTCAAAGAGGTTTTTTTCTCCTCCCAGCCTTAACTAATATGCACCTATATTCCATAGACTTGCATAGGGCCATTCTGATTGGTGTAGCTATCCTACCCTTTTCCTCCCTCTGGGCGTATCTTGTTCAGGATTGGACAACTTCCTCCTCTCCTAGCTTAGCATAACTCAGTCCCTTGCTAGAACCTCCTCTCTGTTGGGGGGAGAAGTTAATTATGTTCGCTGACCTCCTCTTGAATTGAGGTATTTAGATATGCGAGGTCATATCCTGGGAAAGTTGTCCATTCCTCAACAGATGGCCATCTTCATGGCATATCTTAAAGAGGAAGTAAACCCTCCTCTGCAAGTTGTACCTATAGGTAAGCCTATGATAAGGCTTACCTATAGGTACTGTAAATATCTCCTAAACATGTACCATTTAGGAGATATTTACCTTACAAGCAGCCAGTGACGTCACTGGCGCATGCGCTCTGAAGGAACGGCCGCTCGTGCCGTTCCTTCAGAGCCCCATGCCGTGACCATTGGCTCGCACCGCGCGTGCGCGGGAGTGACGTCACCGTGGCTCCGGCCAATCAGATGGCCGGATGCCGTGATCCTGGAAGACGGGCGACTGGACATGTCGCCCATCATAGAGGTGAGCGGGCGGCACGGCGGCACGGCGGGGGCTCGTTCTAAGGTAAGTATTTGATAATGAGCTATAATGAGAAATTTATTGGATATTTCAAACTTTGTTAACAAAAAAAAAACTAAAAAATTGGGTGTGCAAAATTATTTAGCCCCTTTACTTTCAGTGCAGCAAACTCTCTCCAGAAGTTCAGTGAGGATCTCTGAATGATCCAATGTTGACCTAAATGACTAATGATGATAAATAGAATCCACCTGTGTGTAATCAAATCTCCGTATAAATGCACCTGCACTGTGATAGTCTCAGAGGTCCGTTTAAAACGCAGAGAACATCATGAAGAACAAGGAACACACCAGGCAGGTCCGAGATACTGTTGTGGAGAAGTTTAAAGCCGGATTTGGATACAAAAAGATTTCCTAAGCTTTAAACATCCCAAGGAGCACTGTGCAAGCGATAATATTGAAATGGAAGGAGTATCAGACCACTGCAAATCTACGAAGACCTGGCCGTCACTCTAAACATTCAGCTCATACAAGGAGAAGACTGATCAGAGATGCAGCCAAGAGGCCCATGATCACTCTGGATGAACTGCAGAGATCTACAGCTGAGGGGGGAGACTCTGTCCATAGGACAACAATCAGTCGTATACCGCACAAATCTGGCCTTTATGGAAGAGTGGCAAGAAGAAAGCCATTTCTTAAAGATATTCATAAAAAGTGTCGTTTAAAGTTTGCCACAAGCCACCTGGGAGACACGCCAAACATGTGGAAGAAGGTGCTCTGGTCAGATGAAACCAAAATCGAACTTTTTGGCAACAATGCAAAACGTTATGTTTGGCGTAAAAGCAACACAGCTCATCACCCTGAACACACCATCCCCACTGTCAAACATGGTGGTGGCAGCATCATGGTTTGGGCCTGCTTTTCTTCAGCAGGGACAGGGAAGATGGTTAAAATTGATGGGAAGATGGATGGAGCCAAATACAGGACCATTCTGGAAGAAAACCTGATGGAGTCTGCAAAAGACCTGAGACTGGGGCGGAGATTTGTCTTCCAACAAGACAATGATCCAAAACATAAAGCAAAATCTACAATGGAATGGTTCACAAATAAACATATCCAGGTGTTAGAATGGCCAAGTCAAAGTCCAGACCTGAATCCAATCGAGAATCTATGGAAAGAACCGTAAACTGCTGTTAACAAACGCTCTCCATCCAACCTCACTGAGCTCGAGCTGTTTTGCAAGGAGGAATGGGCAAAAATTTCAGTCTCTCGATGTGCAAAACTGATAGAGACATACCCCAAGAGACTTATAGCTGTAATCGCAGCAAAAGGTGGCGCTACAAAGTATTAACTTAAGGGGGCTAAATAATTTTGCACGCCCAATGTTTCAGTTTTTATTTGTTACAAAAAGTTTGAAATATCCAATAAATGTTGTTCCACTTCATGATTGTGTCCTACTTGTTGTTGATTCTTCACAAAAAATTACGGTTTTATATCTTTATGTTTGAAGCCTGAAATGTGGCAAAAGGTCGCAAAGTTCAAGGGGGCCGAATACTTTCGCAAGGCACTGTAAATTTAAATAGCAGGCACCTCCCTGGTAGCTCAGGCTTGCATTTCAAACAGACTTGCTAAATCGATTACTACCACCTGCAGACTGGTTCACACAACTTAACCTTCTATAATCATAAATCCACTATGTGTTAGAAATCAAAATTCAATATCTCATACATATATTTACACCCATCTATCTACAGTTACTAATTGAGATCACACATAAACTTCTCATGAGGCAACAAAAGTATTATAGAATATATTTTGTAAATGGCCACCCCTTAATATTGGCCAATGTTATACATTGAAGACAGTAGGCTGGATGCGTTTTCTGGATGTAGTCCACTTCTTCTTCAGGAGCCAATATAGGGTTGAGCATACATTTCTAAATAAAAAATATACTAGATGTTAAAAACAAATGTCAACAAAATAAAATAAGTGACATGGTCAGTATCACATCAACATATACATGTTTGTCAGACTGCGATTACCTTGGCACACAGAGCGCTAAGGAACTTCCTCAACATAGTGACCCTCATAGGACACACACACATCCGGGGACCCCCGCCCTTCTCGGACCCCATCTTTAACATGGTGGTAGATCGCAAGTATTATAATTTGTTACACAGATTATTATCTATAATAGAAGATGTTTTTATTTTGTAATGGTTCCCAAAGTATATCATAATGTATCTTTTAAAAAAAATTGTAGATATTTATTTAAACCTCAAAGCGCTGAGCAATCAGTTACTTTAAACCACAATAACAATATATGTGAAATGGTTGTCTTCAAATTCTCAAACTTCCAAAGGGTATATGGTTCTAAAGAAAATAAAAGTACAATCTCATTATAACTAATAAACCATTAAGTAGAACCCAGGAGGGTCCAATAGTGAAAGAAAAAGCATCTTAACATTATATTACAGTCCTGTACCTGGACAATTAGTCGATTAAAGAATAGCGGGACATACCAACTGTCATCTCTCTCACATGCACCTGGAGGTAGGGGTGTTGCAGCCTAGTTAGTAGGGCTGCACCACCCCATATATTCTCCTCCGAATTCACCGATGGTGGCAGCAGTGCACGAACACCAATTGGCGCTCCAGCACACCAACAAGATAGCCGCCGCCTGGGCAAAGGCACATGCCTATGCACTGGTGCATAGCCCCCTGTGGCGTCACAACATAGAATACTTCAGGCATCCACTGCAGCCTTAGGCGCTGAAGGTGCTCCTGCCCAAAACTAACCAAGGTTGGGCATGCACACAACGCTGGCCAAAGGGAAAAGCTGCTAAGTCTCAAACGGATAACCGCTCAGGGCCGGGAGCTAGATGGCAGCGCCCTACTAACCATTCCAAAGACCAGTTTTAGGCTCTTTCATCCAGATAGGGAGACTGTAGGGGGCTCCCCCTACTGTATACCTGGGAAAATACACAGTCTGGCTCAACATGCAAGGCTCATCCTACCACATAAATACATACTGCACGAATCCTATCACCCTAACATTACAAAACAAAATAAAGCATGTATTTTCCCTGGTATCCATTAGGGGGAGCCCTCCATGGTGTTCCCTATCTGGAAATCAAAAATCTGGCTTTTGGTTAGTAGGGCAAATATAAAGGTGTGCCCACTTACAAAACACATTCTGTAATAATTTGCAGAGGTTAGATTATGTGTGGAGTTGATGTATATATGTCAGTACGCTTACTAAACTGACTGTAATTTTTTAGAAAATTGCGCTGGTAATAAATATTTAATTTTATTAAATAAGACTTGTTGTGCCTTTAAAATCCTGCTTTAGACAGTTATGTCTTCTTTTTGTAGTACACAGCATTAATCGGTTTTTTGCTAGGGCCCAATATTTTTCTTCAGTGAAGACTTCAACTGTGTACTTCTAGGCTCATTATGCAGTTTCTAGATCAGCTAATCATCTCCACAGCCCTGGGGCCATACTTGGACCCCGATAAACCAAGGATTGTGGGGCTACCCTGGAATTTGATCTTTTGCCATTTGGCTTTGGTAGTGGTACTATGCAATATTTCAACTACTGTGTTAACCTCAGTGTGCCCAGTCTCTCTTGGCTCCTATAGTATGCCACATGTAGCTGAACTTCAGGAGTTACTACTTTTGAGTATGTTTACTGTTGCCATTATGTCCCTATTCCACTGGGGCCACAGAAAGCTGAAAAGCACATGCACTTCCCACTCAAATAAGCGGTTCATACTCGGGTTGGTCCTTACTGCCACCTATAGTGACCTGGTCACCTTTGGGCATTAAATCCCTCCTGCTTACCCAGCTGGTTAATAGTAAATTAAGTTTCTACCAAGCGTTTACTATTGTGGTGTTCTTGTTTCAATAGTACAACATGTCCATTCCCGAGCACAGAGAGGAGGGAATATTCCTGCTGCATCAGGTGGCTCTGGCCCACAATTTTAACAGTTTTGGGACCGCTTCTAATGTCCTTCCTAAAGGACCTTTGCTCTTTAAGGGTAGAGATCATGCTGGACTGACTCAATCAGTCACTACTTGTAGATATGAGGAATCCAGCAAGGAGTTACCAGCAACCACACAGGATTTTTTTGGGATGCATTACTAACATGATTGCTGACTCAGAACACAGAGGTTGTTTGCTAAGCCAGCGGCTCTTCGTCTAGGATGCCCCTGACATACTGTGGCTGCAGCTATAGCTTTTTCAGTGCCTTCTGCTGAAGACGTTCTCTCTGCAGTGGATAACATTGTTCCCAAGGAGCCTTAGTCAGCTGAATTAGTTCTCAAGCTTTAACAGACCAAATTCCCCCTTATTGATGCAGTACAAGTCACATTTAAAATGAAACAACCAGTGACTTCAAACAGTACTGTTACCTCTCTGGACTCTCCTACAGTCCTCAAAACTCAAGCCTGATCAATTTAGCCAGGTAATTTGTGATTTCAGCGTGTTCTCTGGTGACTGGGAAAATCCTGACAAATTATTTTCTCCCAAATCTTTTACTAATCAATTTTCATTTAATAGGGATTTTATTAAGAAGTGGTCCATACTCACTATCGATCCGATGATATCCGGAAAATATTTACTGTATGTGTTGAAGATGCCCAAATGTTTAAAGTTGACCTTTACCCCCCAGATCATCTAAAGCTCTGTGCACTGCAGCCTACCTAAATTGTCTTTTTGGCTCTTTTATTTTTCTTAAAAGATTTCTTTATGCCAGGCCCTGCCCTCATTATTGTCTAGGTGAAAATGACTTATCCATGCTGCTTCAGCCTCCTGGAATTCTGCGTCGTCTATCCCAGTAGACTGCAGAAGTAGGAACTCACAGCAGCCAGTGGACAGAGCTACTGTTGCCATCATACCGAGGAGGACCAAGATGGTAGCACCTGATCAGTGAATCACAGCAGGACACCTCTAGATCTGCTATGTAGGTGAGTTCTTGAATCTGGAACAATGCTGCGTAAGTGGAGCTAAAAAAAAAAAGAAAAAAAATCAGAAGAGTGACTGATATTTTTCTAGAAGTATACAACAAACAGTCATCTGGAAATGCTTGTTTTGCTTGCAGGCCCTGCAATGTTACCTACTATAGCAATTATGTTCTGTCAGACCTTAGGAGAATAAACATAGTTTATGGCTAATGACTCAGCTACAGTCCTAACTGATCACTTAATTAGTGTATGGAGCATTTGGAACTTTTGCCCTCTGGCCTGCATTACTATGTGGATATTTTGTCTTACGTTATCCTTCTCAATTCCCAAATGAGTTTCATGTTTGTTACAATAGAGAGAACTCTCAGGCAAAAAATATTTTTTGGAACTTCGCTGGAGAATTTTATTAGGGATCTTACTAGTGGTATTTACCACAGCAGAAGAAGCCCAATCCTCAAACTGGTATATCTTGATTTTGAAGTCAGAAATATTTGCCTTTTTTTATATGTTTCTCACTCTACAGCCAGTCTTAGGAAAGAGGCCCCGTACCACCACAAACCCTGGACCTACAGTATACATCCTCCAAGCCTGCATACATGTCCTCTTCCGCACAAGGACTTAAGAGAGTAGGGGGATGTCTGCAAGCTTTTGCGGACACCTGGTCAGAAAGCATCTTTGATGCCTATGCAAGAGATTAGATGTTTAGGGGCTACAAGCATGAGTTCAGCTCTCTTCCTTTGCCCTGCTTTATATCACCCAACAAGCCTTTAACAATTCTGGCTATTTGTTTAAGAGACTATCCCTGCTGTTTTGATTATTTCCGCCATTTTTGCTAAGACTCAATCTTCTGACTTACAGACTGACACGTATTCATGTAGCAGACATGAAGATCTGCCATACAGTTAAGATAACTGACCTTCTTTTTTTTAATGCTTTTGTAATATCATTATCTGGTCATATGTTAGTTCATATCAATTAGAACATTTGCCCTATCTGTATTTCAGCCAGAGGGCACCAGGGGTGTTGAACTTGTAGAAAAAAAACTGAGTTACCTCTCTATTGCTCGTATAGAATGTGTACATCTTATTGGCTCTGTAAAAATCTACAGCATGTCAACTGGTGTTTTGGGACATATGTGCAGTTGATCTTTAGCTTTAAGAACTCTTGCACATAGGAAAAAATCATCAAAACGATAGCTTGCTTTATTGTTCTCCCATATGTGGTAAATAAACCTTTGCTTTGCAAAACAAGAAGTCTTTGTTCCTAAACAAAGGTGTGAGTCCACCTGGGACAGCTCAGACTAGCAGGCCTCATTTTTGCTATGCAAAAATCAAACTATCATTTTGTAGTCCTACTGTTTGTCCTATCATCCGTGCCCCATGTGTTCACTAAGGTTCTGGTCCCTGTGCTGGCCTTACTATGGTCACAGGGCATTCCCATTATGGGACATTTGGACTACATACTATTGAGGGAACAGTCAACCCAAACTCTGACTGTCAATGTAATGTGGACAGTCCAGACATTTAAAAGCTTTTTTGAGTCCTGAACCTCCAGAAATTAGCACTGGAATTTACATTTCTGGGTCTCCTAGACGCAACTCAGGCAAAACATTTTCTTTCATGCTTTTGGGTTGAATTTAGAGTATACACCCTATAAATAAGGAATGAAACACATGCTGTCTGGTTCTCTACAGTACGTGGGGCCCAGTACATGTTGTATACATTAACATTTTTAAAAGGTTGGATGAAAAGACCCAGTGTTTATTAGTATGAACACCCACAGCATGAGAGCATCGGCCAGGTCATGTTTTCAACATTGTTGGCCAATATAGTTTTAATTAATTTTCGTATGTTCTTCTGTGGATTCTATATTTTTGAATAAAGTAGAAAGTATTTTGTAACTTTTGTATGGTGTTACTGGATTGTCCCCAGATATATAAAAATACTTTTTGTGCAATGTGGAGTAGAGTCTGAGCCAGTTTTTTTTTTTTTTGGTTTAGTGCAACATTTGGCAGGCAGACTACCTCAACCAACCGCAACCTAAGGTAGTGGTCCTTACATCCAGAGATGTTAAAGGATCTATGCCACAGGTGGTGGGTGCCAGATGTAGATTTCTAGCCTCCAGCTTCTACAACAAACTACACAGGTTTGTCTCCAGATACAGAGATCTGCTGGTGTCAACAGTGGGTGCTCTGTTATCTGTGGGAGGAGTAGAGCCTAGTCTACGCTTTTCCTCTAAAATCTCCTGTGTTAACTAAAGATGGAGGGCATTCCAGGCATACCTATTGGACTGGCATAGGCAGATGTGGTGTTCCAACCATAATTCACTACTGTGGGCTCTCCCAGATTGACCGAGTCTCCCATCTCAAGGTTCAGTCTACCATCCTGTTTACCAGCTGCTGGGTTTACCAGCATAGCTGTTGAAGCCCAGGTCTTTAGAGACAGGGGTCTCTTTGAGTCAGTAAATCTTACACTAAAAGCTAGGAAGTCCGTTGCACATGAAAGGCTCACTTTACCAGGTGCGAACAAGTTTCACCTCATAAAATTCTGTGGGGTGATTTTGGCCTTGAGTACCATCAAATAAAAAATCCTGGCTCCTGTGATCTTTTTTTAAAGACCACTAGCTTCCTATTTTTGGTCAAGATCTTAGTACAGGGGGTGTCTCACATGATTCTCACTGTACAACTTCCTGTGATTACGTGGAATCTAAATTTTGTTAATCAAAGACTGCCTTTTGATCATGTAATGGATGTTCTGCTTTTAAAAAACATCAGCTCTTTTTTGTCTTACACAAGGATAAGGTAGTATTGAAACCCAGAGCCTCATTAACTAGAGAGATACAATACTGCTGACTAGTCTTTGTCTTCTGTCTGCCTTTTTATTGGGAACAGCTTCCAGATTTCCTCTTTAAGAGCTTTTCTGACAATACTCCCAAGCCAGAAAATGATGTCAATCAAAAAAAGCTAAATTCACCTACAGTTGTAACTTGTGTAATTATTTTTGAACAGCTTTGTACTTTGTGTTCATAAATAGTTCAGTGATGTCACAGATTCCCCTACAGGTTCCTTAGTTCATAAAAACTATTGTGTTTTCACAACCAGTATTATGATCCCATAGACAATATACAATTCATAGAAGATCATGTAACATTACATTCAGTACTATGATGCTGTAATAAACATCAGGATGTCACAGTTAATGTAATAATGTCAAAGCAAGTATTTTGATGTCATACATTATGTATGCTGTCACAGTCAATTTTTGGTTATAATAAACATTCTTGTCATGCAACTATTATTTTGTCACAGTCATTAGGATTAATTAATTACAATAAAAGAACACAAAATAACCATCAGGACAAAAGACACTTCAAGAAACTCCTGTGATTCAAAAGCAAAAGTAAGGGGATGGATTCAAAACCATTCTCAAGTCACTTCATTTTCCCTGGAGTACAGTTAAAGCAATAATTCAGAATTGGAAAGAATATAGGATATATATGTAAATCTGTGAGGAAAAAGCAGGCTACTTAAAAGTAGCAAGAAGATTATTGAGGATGGACATTGAGAAGGAGTTTCAGGTATGGATATTGGAGCTATGTACGGTATATACCACACCAGGCTTATGCCCCTGCAAGCTGGAGATTACTGAAGTAGACACCATTACTCCGGTGATCTTCACTTGCTTCTGCGTCCTGTGTTAAGTGGCTGCTGGCCTGATGCATTCCGAGCACAGGAGGTTAGCCACTAAGCATTGGCGCCATTCAGAGTATGCTTTGCATTTCTGAATGAGTGCAAAGCATTTTCTGATTGGATGAGGTAGAGAGCCGAGGCAGCGAAGATTTTGTGAATCGGGAGTAAAAACACGAATAGACCCCAATTTATCTGTAAGACTTTCCAATGAGTACAGTATGTTTGGGTTTAAAATTATTGCTTACATTTTTAAAAACAAAATTGTTTTGTTTGTGGGCTACAAACTGTTGCTCAGTTTATCAACTTATTCTTGGTTTTGAGAGAGTAATTTTCGTGTTTAGAATATTATCTATCTATGAATGGAAACTTTATTAGGGGGAAGTAAAATGATTTTTCACCTTTTGTTAACTACTTCAATACTTAGCACTTTTACCCTCTTCGTGCCCAGGACAATTTTCAGCTTTCAGCACTGTCGCACTTTGAATGACAATTACGCGGTCATGCAACACTGCATTCAAACTAAATTTTTTATAATTTTGTTTACACAAATATAGCTTTCCTTTGGTGGTATTTAATCACCACTGGGTTTTTATTTTTTTTGCTAAATAAACGAAAAAAAAAGAACATTTTGAAAAAAAAAAAAAACATATTAATCTGATCAGTAATAACATTCATATTTTTTTTAGTTTCTTCTGTCTGATATGCCCATAATAGTCCCTACTCTATTGGGAGGATTATTTGATGCTTTCCCTTGGATGATGGCATTCTCACAGCTTTCCACCTTCTACATTTGTACTTTCAGCTGGAGTAATGTAATTTGCAGAAAACTCTTCAAAATAATGTCAGGCTCAAGATACGTGGTAGCCAAATTAGGAATTTATTTAGAAAGACCAGCTGATGACAGGAATTTTTTTTTTTTTCATTTTATAGCTAGATGTAGAATGTCGCTGTCATGTACCTGGTCAAGGCCAAGTTGACAAGAGGTCTGCCCTTACACCTCTTGTCTTGTTTTCCCTGGGGATGATGACAGGGTACAACAGGACGCATAGTGTCACATGCGCCTGTAAGAGATCTGGTTCAGAATATTTTGATAGCAGATGCAGAGCTGAAGCAGCCCAGCTGGCAGCAGGCAGATTCTGGATCTCAGATGCGTGGTCAGACGCGCAGCAGTCAGCAATCGCACAGCAGGAATACAGAGTCAGGAACCAGGAGCAAAGCCAGGCCAAGGTCAGTGTCCGGTGAGCAGAAATACCCGAACAGTAGGCAGGAAGCAGGATTGGGTCACAAGCCAGAGTCAGCAACAGAAGTCCAGGAACAAGCAGGAACAGCAAGCTGGGTCAAGATATATATGAACCTAGCATCCCGCCACAAGCAGAAGGTGCAGACAGCCACTCAGCAATTAATCTAAGTCCTGTAGTGTCTTTAAATGGGCCACTGGGTGCCAAAGTTTATCAGACAAACATGTTCATGCAAATGAGCATGTGTAGAATGCTAATGCTCATGCACACATGCATTTGGGCACAGACATTCCTTTGAGCATGGTCTTACTGACAGTTGCATGTAAATATTTAGTTATATATTTTTTATTATTATTATTTTTATATTATTTTATTTTACTTGTTCAACTACTTAGTGAACCTTTTTGTAGCTTGACCAATCTAAATGAATACATATCTGACATGTCATAATATTCAGCAACAATGTAATATTTTAAAAAAGCGGAACGCTTTATCATTAGAAATCCATTCAGGTGACTTCAAGGGAATCCAGTCGGGGGGTTTATTCCCTCCTTTCCCCACTGGCGCCTCAGACTGCACATTGTAATTTTCTAGCAAGTCACAAGGTGAAAGAATACAGCAGAGATCTGATCAGATCTGTAAACAGAGCTGGATTTTAGTGAGGGCAGGAGGTTTAAGATGGATAAGCAAGAAATGGGGATCTCTAGGGAAGGGGTAGGTAAATAAGGTCTATAGATGGAACCATATATCACCTGGTTACACTTTAAATATGATGATTCAGCCCTAGTTATGAAGCTTGAGGTGATTGTGGACCAAATTTGTTGCCAGTCCACCATGGTTTTGGTACACTGACGGTCTCTCTTCCATTTGGAAATGTGGGCATAGTCAGTGTGTTTAGTTGAGCAATTAAGCTGAGCTCATCTTATGAGAGAGGCATATGCTATCAGAAGTGTTCAAAGATAGAAAGTTGGAGAGTGAGGTCATTTTTTATGGCTGTGGCATTACATTTGCCTAGTCCTCAAGAAGCTGGATTCTTTATATTGGGATTATTATCCCTCTGCTAGAATTTTAAATATGGCAGAGATACTGGCAGAGATACTGTGAGCAAAGAAAAGCACCAGTGGATTAAGCTTCCTTGGGTATGAAAACTGACCAAGGAAGTGTTTACAGGGGTACTATATTCCCCCAGAGGATAATGAGCGAATGACAGTGCATACATAAAGTTAAAATTAAATTAAAATGGCACCACGATACTCATAAACCAATATGCAAATTTCAAATCTAAAGGAAATAGCATACATAAATAAAATGATGTCCCAAATAAATCAGTCTCTCAGTGGCTTTTCATATTTCATACATCAACATGCTGTGAAAAATATCTTCCTCCATCTTTAGTGCTCTACCAATCACCAGATGTTCTTTCACCTTTCTTGGTTCAATACATTTTTATTGAGTTTTCACAATTCTACAAAGCAAACAATGGGTATTACAGCAAATGAAGCGGAACAGTATATAAAAGAACAACAAGCAGTGCAGGCCATGGACTCGGCAGTAACACAAGCATTCAGATGCTCCGATACGTAGATTACAGGGAATCAGAAACATACTGTACAGGTGGTAGATTAGGGGTGAAATTAGAAGGAAGCTATCTGCTGGACCATGTGCTCCATAATTGAGAAAATTTTGTAAGGTTAGGAGATTTTATTGCTAATAGTCGTTCAAAGGTTTCATTGGAGTTTAGCATAATCACTACATCTGATATGTTTGGGAACAAGTTTGTTTTCCAATTCCTAAGAATGGTAAGCCGGGCTACAACTAGGATGTGAGTTACCAATAGTCTGTGGGTGATTGGATACTGGTCTATGCCAATGTTAAGCGAATTAAGTAGTATGCCTGTGCATTAGGCGAGGAGATGAAATACCTTGGACCAGAATCTGGTGAGCCAAAGGTTATTCAGAAGGTTACCCACTTTACTGCACTCTCGTCAACACAAGTGGGAGGTATTAGGGGAAAAATTGGCTACCCAGGAGGGTGTGTAGTACCACCTATTGGTGATCTTGACTGTTGCTTCCTGGTGGCTGGTGCAATGGGAGGCTTTAGTTATAGAACTAAGAACAGCACACCATTGTGTGGGGGAGAAGGCTAGATCAAGGTCTTGTTCCCATTTTAC
The DNA here is from genome assembly GCF_965119305.1 of Pelophylax lessonae. NCBI lineage: Eukaryota > Metazoa > Chordata > Amphibia > Anura > Ranidae > Pelophylax > Pelophylax lessonae. The sequence continues at coordinate 233,385,595 of NC_138771.1, forward strand.
CATGAGAAACATGAGGAAATCCCAGGTGGCAGGTAAGGACAATGAGGGAAGGGGGTGTTTAGCCATGAAGTTCAGGAGTCGAAAACAGATGAAGTGATGAGACCTAGGAATGCAGAACTTCTTAACTAACTCTTCTAAAGAGAGAAGGACATTGTTTTTGAAGAAAGCATTAACTTCCTGAATGCCGCGAGCTAGAAGGGGCTTGACCGTAATGAATGGGTTCAAGGCTTCAAAAATTTGGAGGGGGAAGGTGACATGGATCAAGGATCGGGGGCAAGATGGAGCAGAGATAAAGTGTCTCCAAGCTAGCAGAGATGCTTGCATGGGTGCAGGGAAGGATTTAAGGTCCCATGCTTTCCAGGTTCAGGTTTAAGGGTAAGTAAGTAAGGTTACGCTCTATGTCCAGCCACAGGGGGGATGCAGTGGAAGAGAACCAGTGTTTGAGTTGGTCCAGTTGCACAGCCCAGTAATGGTCCTTGACATCAGGAAAGCCCACTCCGCCAATTCCAAACGTATGACTTGAGGGTTCCAGACAGGGATGTCAAATATTAGATGGGGACAGGAAAGGGAAGTGGTCTAAACACATAAAGACTTTGGGGGAGAATATTCATTTTTATTGCTGCCAGTCTGCCACACCAGGAGAGTACACATTTGGCTATACATTTAGGTTTGTTGTGAATTTTGGAGAGCAGGGGTTTGTAGTTAACCGCCGTGAAGGAGGTAGTGGAGATAGTTAAAGTGATGCAGAGGTATGGGATTTCTTCAGCAGACCACTTAAATGGAAATTGTCTTTGTATTTAAGTTTCGTGGAAGTCTGGACCCCTAAGTCTGAAAATAATGACTTGGTGGTGTTAACTTTGTAGTAGGATAAATGACTAAACGGTGAGAAAAAGAAGATTTAGGATTTGTCCGGAGCAAAATGATATCGTCAGCAAAAATTATTATTTTATGGGTAGAGTTACAGTTTAGTCATTAGATTGAAGATAGATGGGGATAAGTGGCGCCCCTGTCTAGTCCCGTTTGTGATGGAAAAAGTTTTGGATAGTAGGCCAGAGGCATTCACTTGTGCTGAGGGGTGGAGTAGAGGGCCATGATAGCAGTAAATATGGTCTCATGAAAGCCAAATTTCTCTAAGACTCTCAACATGTAGAGCCAGTGGACTTTATCAAACGCCTTCTTTGCATCCACCAAGAGAAGCAGAGAAGGCGTTTGATTTTACCTGCATAGTGAATAATTTTAATAACACATCTACTCTCGTCTGACGTCTGTCCGAGACAAAACCCATTTGGTCTTTCTGAATCAAAGTGGGCAAGACTTCCATCAGACGCTTTGCTAGTAATTTGACATAAAGTTTCACATTAGTATTAGTAACAACAAAATTGGACAAAAGTTAGCTGGCATGGTGGGGTCTTTGCCCGATTTAGGCAAAGTAACCACCTATGCTTTCGGCATCTCCAGAGTAAAGTAGGATGAATGTGCAGCCTTAGTAAACACAGTGTTTTTTTAATGAGGGATAAGGGTCTGGGCAAACAACTTGTATTATTCATTTGGCAGGCCATTAGGGCTAGTGGGAAGAGATTGTACAGATTTGGAGATTTCTATGCCCTACAAGGGAGCATTAAGCATGGCAAGCTGCTCCTCCATAATGGAGGGACGTGGCAATTTGGATAGAAAATTCTGGATGTTGAATAATGAGGGCTGGGGAGTGGTGAAATCCTTGCAGAAGTTATAAAGTGCACTATATACGCCAAAATTCTAACATACGCGGCATAACAGTTGATGACAGAGAGCGTAAATACGCCGCCTACGTGGACGATATCTTGTTTTATGTCCAGCAACCTAGAATTTCTCTCCCCAACTTAATGGCTGAATTCTCCACTTATCAAACCCTATTCAACTTCAAAATCAACATGTTTAAATCAGAAATACTTAACATCTCAGTCCCGCAACACACCGCACTCGCTCTTCTCAAATCATCCTTCCCTTTCACCTGGCAGCGCCACACGCTCAAATATCTCGGAGTCTATTTGTCCTCCAATCCCTCCTCCCTGTTTCAATTTAATCATGTCCCCCTGCTTAACAACATTAGGAAGGATCTCCATTCCTGGCAGCACCTGGGCACATCCTGGCTGTGTAGGATAAATGTCCTCAAAATGAATATATTGCCCAGGGTGCTCTTCATGTTCCAGATGCTCCCATGCAAATTTTCCCACAGTTTCTTCAAAACCTTGAATGCCTTATTTACCAAATATGTAAGAAAGGGATCTCGCCCGGGAATTGCACGTTCTATTTTGTATTAATCCAAACCTACGGGGAGGCCGAGCCCTTCCTAATTTTCTGCTATATCATCAAGCCGTGGCTCTACAGAGGGCGTCCGATTGGAAACACCATATGTCCTCTAAACTTTGGGCACAGTTGGAGAGGGACCTCTGCGGTGCTGATATACGCAACTCTGGATCCCTCCCACACAGAGGTCATTGGCTTTACATAAATCCCCTCTTACGAGTTTCACTTATCATATTTGGGATTACCTGTGTAAAAGGCATAAATGGTCCTCTAACTCCCCGTTAATGCCACTCTTGGGCCACCACTACTTCCTACCAGGTATCATGGACCCGCAATTTGGCAGCTGGCTCAGACACTCACCTCCACTATTGCATCAGGTTACTCAACACTAGGAAATTTCCCCTCTCACAGCCCTATCAGTATCCTCTCTTCCAACCTTCCTGGACTCCTGGAGGCACTCCCAACTTTACCATTTCATAAAGAAATTACCTAAGCCACTCCGATCTCTCTCTGAACTCACTCCAGTGGAAAAGATTTTTGCTCATCCCTCTCCACCTGACAGACCCCTCTCCTCTTTTTATAAAGCTCTGCAGGAATTGCACACCACTGCAACCCCACACTTCCTTTCCGCTTGGGAGAGGGACTTGCAGGAAGGATTGTCAGATGAACATCGCTCCAGGATACTCCGGCTGACCCACACCTCTTCCACCTCCTCAAAGACTGCTGAAATGAACTATAAATTGCTCACCCGTTGGCATTTTGCTGCAGTGACTCTACATCGCATTTTTCCCACCATCTCTGATAAATGCTGGAGGGGATGTGGGGGCAGGGGCTCTCATGCACACTTGTGGTGGTCCTGTACAAAAATTCAGAGGTTCTGGACAGAGGTAATTCACTGGATTGGTAAGATACAAGGCCGCCTGATTCCTCGGGACCCATGGACAATTCTCTTCCACTGCTTGGATTTTCCTTCCCACGCATATAAATGCTCCATCACCCCTCACCTTCGGAACGCTGCTAAATCTCTTATTCCTCGTTTATGGGCCCAATCTGACCCCCCCCCCCACACTATCCGCCAGTGGTTGCTAAGCATGGAACAAACATACCTTATGGAAGACTTGACACACTCATTACGGAATCCTCCCTCTGCCTCCAATGACATTTGGACTTGCTGGTTGACCTTCATTCACTCTCCAGATTACACCTCCTTGATGGCATTGCCCACTAGATAATTCAAACGACCCCTAACTGAGCCATTTTTTCTATTTCGCTTTCTGCCTGTACGATTCATTCTAAGTGTAAAGTAATATTTGTTGGTTATCTCATGTATCATCAGCTGGGTCCCCTCCCCCTCTCTTCTCACTGCTCTGACCTTTACCCTTTTATCTTTTCTTGCTCTCCCCCCTTCTCTTTCTCCTTTCCTTTGCTCTCAACACTGCTATATGCTCTTATCGCAGTTATACATGCTTTTCTGTACACTATTACATAGCACTACTGTTTGGACGTTTGTATGATCTTTTGTATGCCTTGTACTAACCCTTTGTTTCTATTGTTATATTTTCAATAAAAATATATATAAAGTGCACTATAAAAATTGACAAATTCATCCGCAGTGGCCTGAGGGTCTGTGATCTTACATTTTGAAGCAGGGTGTATAAGGTGGGGAATTCCAGTTTTTGCCTAGGTGGTTTTCAGTCCGTTAGCTCAGTGCTTCCCAGTCTTATTAGCATTAGCATGGTAGGTGTGTTTAAAGCGTAACTCCACTTTTGTTGAGAAAAAAACATTCCACTCTGGGTGATCTTTGTACATTAAGGATTTTAACAAACTTTGTTGCAGGTTCCTACCTTTTGTTATTCTGAAGAAATCCTTGTTTTTTTCTCTGTGCCCCTGTGCTGAGTGGTTCAAATGGGAGTGGTTTCATAATTATCTGTCGGTTATGGCAGCTGCAGGGCACTAATGAGGAAAGCTGCTGGGCTTGCATGCCTTTAGGCATTTTCCTGTTGGGAGTATCTCATCAAAAATTACATTTTTGTTGCAGGGAATGCCAGAAATCTAACTTGTATCCTATGCAAACTTGATATACTGTGCTATCCTGTAACAATTTTACAATTTTATATTACATCGCCACAGAGGCGTTCTAGAAAGGGGATCCCGCTTCTTAATTAGGACGGAGATAGCCGCATGGTCCGCCCATGTAATATCGTGGATAGAGGAGAAGACCCTTTGGAGAAGCCATTGGTCAGTGACAAAAAAATCAATACGGGAGTAAGAGTGATGTCTGGGGGGAAAAGAATGTGTAGTCCCTTTCGCAGTTGTGTTGACAACCCCCAATATCATGCACCCCTTCTCCATGGGGTCCATGGTTACATTAAAATCCCCACACATTAACAGCTGACCGTACCTGTGTAACGCTCCTGCGTTTTTTGAACAAGATGGATTTGCAGCTGCAGAAAAACTCCACTCAGTAGTCATGCAGAGATACGTTGAAATACCAATCCCAACTCCCAAGACTCATCACAGTGGTCTGTCTGATTCAGCATACAAATATACACACTCAATAAGATGTTCCTAGAGTAATATATGTATATTGCAGTATAGTGATGATGAGCTAGAGAGACAGGTTTGAATGGAGACAACAGGAGACAAACACTTGAGAGGAATGTTCATGAGAGTATAGATGGTAGCAGGTGGGATGCAGATAGGTTAGCAATCATGTATGGTAGTAGGTGGTAGGATAGCAGATGACATACAAGAGAGACTAACCCAGTGCAAGGATAGATGTTAGTAGGCTCAAGAGCTAGCAATCTAAATAGTGCAGATGATAGTAATAGTCCTTAGTATGCAGAGCTAAATAGTGTAAGCTTGGTAGGAAGGTTATGGAGGATTCCCCTGCAGGGTACTTATCACTAATAGCAAGCAGTAGTAGAGTGGTTCGGTATGAGCAAGTGATCCGGTAGCGGGATACAGGGATCAGCAGCGAGGTTCCGACAGCGAGGTACGCTTGTAAGCATATGAGCTTCACGGCAGGTTGAACGAACGATGTGAGTGAGAACGCCGGCGGTTGAAATAGCCGCTCTGCGGCGCTCAGTGATGACAGCATCGGTCTTAAAGGTGTATGCGCACCTACCAGAAGAGAATGGTGGGACGCATACACGGAATTGGAAAGTGGAATAAGGGTACCAAAGGTACCAGAACATTACAACCTGACAGAGGAGTGAGTTTGAAAATCTTGCGAAGAAACCGCAATTGATGTGTGTTGGGGGCATAAATAGTAACAGTGTACGGCATAGAGTTGAGGTCCCTGGTAATGATAATATATCTACCCTCATCGCCCAGTAGGGAAAGCCTTGAGTTGGAAAGACACAGACTTACTTAAAGCCAAGAGGGCCCCCCTCCGCTTCTCTCAGATGCACTATTCAAAAAGACGTGCTGGTAATCCCTGTGTTAACTTTTGGGGGTTGCATCTTTGTGAAAAATGTGTTCCCTGGGCGCAGAGAATATCAACCTTCATTGTAGATGCTTCTTTCCTAGAGAGCGAACCTCTTAGCGGGGTGGCTAGGACCCTTGACGTTGAAAGACAAGCATTTTAGCAGTATTAGATGGGCATAATAGATGACTGCCGATGATCCGAAATCTGTAGGCGTTGGAGCCACCAGAGATGATGAGGGTACATATGGCATAACAGAAGAGGGCCAGCTATGCATAGTGACGAGGCCAAGCTTGCTTTGGAGAACCGACTAGATACTGCGGTACAAAATTTTGAAAAACCGTAAACAGCCAAAACAGTCCAGAAGAGTAGCCCACGTTGAAAGCTGAGATGTACAGACTGAGCTGGTACCAAGCAGGGGAACAACGAAGAAGAGAAAGAAAAGGGCAGACAAAGTAAATCAGGAACCTCCAGAAGCATTCACTTTTGCAGTTTCCTTGAGAGAAACCATTTGCCAATCAGGTTGCACAAGGTCAGGGCATTCACAGTGCCATTCAGCCGGCACAATGCCCCATTGCCTCAGGGTGAGCATACCCTCCACCAGGGTAGTGAGGCGAGTAGCTGCACCATTGTGTGTAACTGACAATGTTTTGTCGCATATTTTTCACTTGTGTGGGATCTTGTGCTTTCCCAAGGCCTTGGTCACAGTTGCTAGGTTTTAGCGGCATTGAAGGGTTGGGGGGCACCTGCACCAAGGAGTAGGGTTCAAGGAGGACAGCTCAGCTGGTGGGTGGCAGATAGGATTTTTTCCTTCTTGTGGAAAAAGTGGATCCTCATCAGGACATCCCTTGGGATCTCTTGAGGGGAAAAAGGGAGGTTTGGGCAGTCTGTATTCTGCCAATGAGGAGGTCTATAGGAGTCAGAGAGGGGACAAAGGTGGAAAAGAGGGTGTGAGCATACTTCATCGGTTGGGCTGCCGGGACTGATTTCGGGATCCCTCTTATTTTATTTTTTTTTCCAATATAAAGCTTTATTGAAAATAATTAAACAAACATAGGCTTCACCCTCTTATTTTAATGTTGTTCCTCCTGAACCTATCCTCTAGGTCAGCCACCTTGTTCTTTAGCCACATGATATCCTCAGAGTGGGCCTGATAAGCCTCCACCATAGTATTGAAGGAGACAGACACCTCAGACAAAAATATTTTACCCTGTTCACCCTCTCTTCTAGATCCTGTTTTTTAGCTTTAAATTGGTTAACACAGGAGAGCAGGTCAGAATGGAGGGATGAACGCAGGGATGAAAGCATGTCTTTCAATACTGTGTCAGAGACTGGTTGGCCTAGTGTAGGAAATGCAGCAATGGGATCTAGATGAGCTGCAGAGACAGAGGCCTAGGCAGGGCTTACCTCCACATTTCAACCTGGGCTGCTCCTGCTGGAAGACTCTCTGCGGGGCTTTGATTTGGCTGGACTCCGCTTAGATAAAGTGGAGGAGCAAGAGGAGCCCCTGCTGCCAGAATGAGAGGAGAGCCCGTTTGTTCCTGTGGTGCGGACTGGATGCTGGCCTTCTTGCTGCCGCCAACATTTTGCTGGAGCCCGCAGCTTTGTAAAGTGAAGAAACCGGCCAGCTTGCAACGCTGCGGTGGTTACTTCTTGCGATGCGTCTGTGGTTCAGTGGAGCTCCCAGGGCAGGTGGATGGGAGATGCGGCGCTGAAGGAGCCCGATGGCAATGGATATCCCTGATGTGAAGTGGAGCCTCAGTGGAAAGCAGCCATATGGCCCGCATAAAATGCAAGCTCAAAAGGTGCATGTGTCCCTTTTATTCCCTTCTCCTTCAGCAAGATGCACCACTTATCTCCTCTCCACTCAGTCACAGCATCATATAGAATATACATACTACATAGTGTTTACCCTTTAAAAACACCTTTATTATTAACATCCACTTTTACACATAAAACCACTTTTACACATAAATACCACACTTCCTGGATTCTGAGGTAAGTTGTGACATCTTCCAATCCCTGCCCAACGCATTTCGTCACAGGGACACATGACTTCTTCAGGGTAATCATGATAGGATGACTAGGATGCCCATTTTTATAGCCCCAGTCTGGGCACCATCTTTTTAGAGTCCTCTACCTTTATTTCATTAGTGCCATTTTGTCATGGGCCTTGGCTGTAGAAATATATACTAATTCTCTCCCTCAGCCCTGATCTGGGCTCTAATTTTTTAGAGACCTCTATCCACTAGGCAATGACATTTTGTCATAGATCCTAACCACTGAACTTTATCCTTTGCTTGATAAAGATGCTTTTTAATACAAAGTTGTGTCAAGCAAGAACTTTAACGCCTCATGCACACGGGCTTATTTAAATCAACAACTTTTTTCTGCCAGAATTTTGCATAAAAACGCCTCTAATTTTACAATATCTATGTGTATTTATGCGCATTGGGAAAATGGCCCTTACACTGGTGGTGGTCAGTGGGAAGAATATCCCCATTACAGTGTTGGTTAGAATGCCACACATACATGCTGCTAGCTCTGCCAAGTGGTATTGGACCTGGAACTATGTAGGCACCATCTCATGGGAAGTCAGTCAGCCACATTTCAAGGAACCCCTAGTCACCTTTTGGAGGAACTCGGGTTGAGAATGACTGGGTCAAAATATTAATTTATTCTATCCATTGGTTTATATGCACTGTAATATGAGGGCCCAAGATCAGCAGCCAACAGTTTAAGAATTCCTCCAGTTAAAAAATATAGCACCAAGGAATCACACAACTGGCTGCCCGCCAATCTCTTGGTCCCACACTGAGGTAGGGTACCTCTAGGTTACAGGGTGGCATACAGGCCACAGGGGTTCAGCAACAAGGGTCTCAATTTCCAGAGCATGCACCTTGCTCACAGCTCGTTAACTCCTCCACACTGCCTTGCTGACACTGGTGCTAATTTCCCTCTGCTGCCTTTCAAGCCTCCCTTTCCTGGGGCTTAACCCCTTCAGGACCAGAGTCCTGGTAGTCAGGGTTTGAAAGTTCTTCCCATCCAAGACTCTTTGAGCCTCCGAAATTCTGGGTGCCTAAGATGGAGTTATCAGTCCAGAGAATACTGAAATCAATCCTCCCCAACCAAACTTTCCCTGGAACACCTCACCCTGGGTACTCAGCAAATGTCTCCAAAGGGTCCACCTTAAAGGAACCACAGCTCAAATATCTGGGAAATGTACCTGCTGTCCAGGACACATTCCTGGTGTCCTGTACAGCACATTCATACAAGTTTAGGTGCGTATGCACATTTTTTTTTGCTCAAAAGCTTCTCTTAAAATAAGCCCGTGGTGTGTTTTTTTGTTTTTCTGCCCGTAAACTCTCCTCTTCAAGTATGCTTGTAAATGTCTATGTGTGCACGGCCACATAGGCTAACATAGAGGTGTTTTACAGGCATAAAAAATGCTGAATGCTTTAGGATTACATTTGTCTGTACGCCCCTCCCTCCGCATCCGCCACTTGTGCACACTCCATGGGAATGTGCAGCAGCGTAATCTGTGCCCACTGTGTCCCCAATCACCCATACACCAAATACAGTGTCCCTGATCACTGCCACATTAGTTATGGTGCATGTGATCACTGCCACAACAGTCACAGTGTCCGTAATCACCCCCACAACAGTTACGGTGTCCCTAATCACTTCCACATCAGTTACGGTGTCCATGATCGCCACCACACCACTCATATTGTCCCTAATCAGTGCCACCCACACACAGTATTGCTAATCACTGCTGCACTGCTCACAATATCTGTGATATCCGCCACACTAGTCCCTGATCATCACCACCAGGGATGAGGTTCGAGTCGAGGCTAAGTTCGACTCGAACACCGATCGTTCGATCATTTGTCGAATGAAGAACAAATGTGCTTCTTCGCGGGAAATTTGAAATCCCATAACGCACTGCGCGCACGCTGCATGTGCAGCACGTTGTGTGATTAGCCAAAGCATGCACCCTGATCTCATGCTTTGGCCAATCAAATGATCTCTGCCATAATAGGACAAAAGGCAAGCTGCCTTTAGCCAATCATGGCTCAGGGGCCAAGTACACGCCCCCCACTACATAAAGGCTGCTCGCACAGCCGCAGCATGTAGTGTGATTGTGCGGGCGAGGAGACAGGGAGCGGAATGTGTTTGAGGCAGGGCGAGAATAGCTTTTTTTTGCAGTTTGTCAGACAGTGCAGTGAGACATTCCTAGCAGGGAGCGAGAGAACTGTGTTTGAGGCAGGGAGAGAATTGTCTCTTTGCAGTTTGTCAGGCAGTGCAGTGAGACATTCCTAGCGGTGTAGGGAGGGAGAGAGATTTGTGCTTTTTACAAGTTCAGAGATCAGATAGTGAGAAGTATATTCAGTAGTGCATACCATAGACCATATACCATACATAGATCTCTATCTTTATATAGGGCTATCAATTACATCATATCGGGTCATTGCGTATACTGTATGTATACATCATATCAGGTGATAGATAGAGTATTTTAATCGGTAACTTGCATATACCTTATACCCACCACATCTCTATCTATATATAGGGCTATTGAATACATCATATTAGGTCATTGAGTATCTATCGGTCAGTTGGGTATACCCTATATTGATCTCTATCAACATCATGTCCGAGAGGCTGACAAGGAGAGGCAGACGCTCACAGGCCACAAAAAAGAGGGAAAGCAGCCTCTGTGTCCATTGTGAAAAGTGGTGGTCACAGTCAACATAGTATATCGGTCAATGGTTGCAGCGCTGCTTTTAAATAACTGTGCAAATGTGCTTAAATATAAATATACATAATGAAAACGTTCATAAAAAAATATAAAAAATGTTCATATAAAGTGCATATCCAATTAAATAGTGCATATCACAAATATATGTATATAGTGTCCATAAATCAGTCCTCCCGAATAACAAAGTGCTTTAGTGCTTGATCCGTGCTTTGTGTGGGGTCACCCCCGTGGTTATCTACTTACCACAATGTGGTTGCAAGCAGGCATGGAATACTGATCATACTCTATATACAGCTTCACTGGTGCTGTTAGGAGGATTGATGTTGGTAAGATCCTTAAAAGTGGTAATTGATCCCGAGATTCCTTAAAGAAGATCTTCATTAATGCCTGCAACTTACATAAATTCATCAAGTGAGAAGCATGGGGGGGAGGCAGACCACCGCCCACCGTCCACCTGAGAAGCATGGGGGGGAGACAGACCATGGACGGTGGTCTGCCTCCCCCCCATGCTTCTCACTTGATGAATTTATGTAAGTTGCAGGCTTTAATGAAGATCTTCTTTAAGGAATCTCGGGATCAATTACCACTTTTAAGGATCTTACCAACATCAATCCTCCTAACAGCACCAGTGAAGCTGTATATAGAGTATGATCAGTATTCCATGCCTGCTTGCAACCACATTGTGGTAAGTAGATAACCACGGGGGGTGACCCCACACAAAGCACGGATCAAGCACTAAAGCACTTTGTTATTCGGGAGGACTGATATATGGACACTATATACATATATTTGTGATATGCACTATTTAATTGGATATGCACTTTATATGAACGTTTTTTATATTTTTTTTATGAACGTTTTCACTATGTATATTTATATTTAAGCACATTTGCACAGTTATTTAAAAGCAGCGCTGCAACCATTGACCGATATACTTTTAAAAGAGCACTAGCACTTTTCTTTGCAGCAAGCAGCTTGCACAAGTTGATATTTATTTATTTAAATTAATTTCTGTGTTTGCACACAAAACCAAAGCACTTTAATCACATAGAATCCTAAATACCACAAGCGCGAGGTTACATAGTCATACACAGTCAACATAGTGCATCCTCTGCAGGCGGGGCACGCCTGTCCTTTATTTACGGTGCTGCCCTTGTTATTCAGCCACAGCATGTGGAAGAGTTGGTGGAGTGGATCAATAAGCCGTCCTTATCCTCCTCGTCCTCTGACACCCACGTAAACAGTAGTTTGCCTTCCACCACAGCTGCCAAAGCAGCCCATTCCACAGGCTCCTTCTCCACAGCTACTCCTTCTGTCTCCACAACATCATGCACGGAGGAGTCACCTGAACTATTCGAACATTGTGTCAGTGAAATGCTGCTGGAGGATGCGCAGCAATTTGAAAGCTGTGATGTTGGTTCGAAGGTTGATGAATGGAATAACGTCAACCTAGAGAGAGGGGGTGACAATGATGGACAAGAAACCAGCAGTCATGTTGCCACAGCTGAAGCATATTGCCAAGTTTGCTCCAGTGACAAGGAGGGAGGGGATGATGAGGTCACTGACTGTACTTGGGTGCCTAACAGGATAGAGGAGGAGGAGGAGAGGGGGGAGGAGCACAACTCCAACGAGGCAGGTGCTGCAAACTCCTCGCAGACTCCCAAAAAGTTCATTAGTGTGGGCTTTTTTCAGCACATGTGCAGTAGACCGCAGCATTGCTGTTTGCAACACCTATCTGAAGCAGGTCAAGCGTGGCCAGAACACCAGTCGGTTGGGAACCACATGCTTAACAAGGCTTATGACAACCTGCCATGCAGTCCGTTGGCAACAGCACCTGAAAGACCAACCAGAACAAAACAAGCATACATCACCTTACTCCTCATCTGTGATCTCTAACCCTACTATACCTCATGCCTTCTCAAATACCAGCATTGAGAGGGATGATGGTATAACAATGAGTGCCACTGAGACTTGTGCCCAATCTGCTAGCAGTACACCACCGCTTGATTTGAGCAGCAGGCAAATTTCACTGACCCAGTTGCTTAACCATAGAAAGAAATACTATCCCAGCCATCCACATGCTCAGCGTCTTAATGCTAGCTTGGCCAAATTGCTAGCATTACAACTGCTACCTTTTCATCTGGTAGACTCTGCTCTCTTTCTCAAATTTGTTGAATGTGCTGAACCACAGTGGCAGATCCCAAAAAGGCATTTCTTTTCGCGTAAGGCCATTCTGGCTCTTTACCGTCATGTGGAAGATAGTGTTTTGGCCTCGTTGGACAGATCGGTCAGCAGGAAGGTGCACATTACTGCTGACTCTTGGTCCAGCAGGCATGGACAGGGATGTTACATTTCGTTCATGGCACACTGGGTAACTCTGCTGGCAGCTGGGAAGGATGCAGGACAGGGTTCGGTGTTGCAGCTTGTTTTGCCACCACGCCTCCAAAAAGCTGGTGCTGGTTCTGCCACATCTGGCTACTCCACCACTTCCTCCTCCTCCTCCTCCTCTATGCCCTCTTCTGCTCAATTGTCCTCTGAAGCAGCAGTGCTCCCTAAGCGTTCAAGGGGCTACACAAGCAGTCAGGCTAAAAGATGCCATACCGTGCTTCAGTTTGTCTGTCTAGGGGATAGGAGTCATACCGGTGCAGAGAATCTGTCAGCTCCGCAGGGGCAGGCTCAGAGATGGTTGACGCCACGACAGCTTGAGGCAGGAATGGTTGTATGCAACAATGGCACCAACCTTCTCTCCGCCCTCCGACAGGGACACTTGACACATGTTCCATGCCTGGCACATGTTCTGAATCTGGTGGTGCAGCATTTCTTGAACAGATACCCGGGCTTCCAAGATCTCCTGAGGCAGGCCAGAAATGTCTGTGGCCATTTCCACCGTTCGTACAATGCCAGTGCTCGCTTTCCGATATTCAACGGGAATTCAACCTGCCCACCAACTGCCTCAATTGTGACATGCCCACCAGGTGCAACTCAACGTTGGCAATGCTACAGCGGCTGCACATGCAGCAGAGGGCCACCAATCAGTACCTGTGTGAGTATGTCACAAGGACAGGGTCAGGGGAGCTTGACTTTTTTTTGCCACGCCAGTGGCTTTTGATAAAGGATGCATGCACCGTTCTGTCACCATTTGAGGAGGCCACAAGGATGGTGAGCCGGGACGATGCATGCATCAGTGACACTATCCTTCTAGTCTACCTGCTGGAGCACACGCTGTGTGGAATCATGGACAGGGCACTTGAGGCAGAACAGCGGGAGAAAGAGGAGGACTTCCTTTCCTCAAAGGGCCCCCTTTATGCAGATATCATTCCTGTAGGGCCACAAAACACACAGGAGTAAGAGGAGGAGGAGGAGGAGGATTTCGGCAGCATGGATGTAGAGGAAAGCATACAGCAGTCTTCAAGGGATGGTTTTGATTCCCCAGGAGTTGTACATGGTTGGGTAGAGGTTGCTCCTGCTGACAATGTCATCCTTAGTGACCCAGAGGACTCAGAAGCTCATGCCTCCTCCAACTTACGTTGCATGGGCTCCCTGATTCTGCAAAGCCTGCAAAAGGACCCGAGGATTTGTGCTACCAGGAAAAGGGATAATTACTGGTTGGCAACCCTTCTTGATCCACGTTACAAGGGTAAAGTTGCAGAGCTCATCCTGCCTTCGCAGAGGGAGTAGAGAAGTAAACATCTTGCGGAGGCCTTGAAAAAAAATTTGTTTACCACCTTTCCAGACACTGGGAGGTCAACATTCTCTGGACGTGTTTCTGAGGCATCGTTCAGCCAAAGGAGCAGCGGTGGAGAAGACGGCCGGGTGACCAATGCCTTTAAACAGTTCTTTAGTCCTCAGCAGCACCCAGGGCTGTTAGGCTTAAGCAACCACCTGCAGCGTCTCCATCATATGGTGCATGATTATCTAGGTGCAAGAGCAGACTTGGAGACCTTTCCAAAACAAAATAGTGTTGTATAACACCTTGCTCCTGTGCTCAAAATCCAAGCTCCCCGAACACTCTTTCCATGGGACTCACATTTGGCATCTCAAATGGCTAAGGCCTTGCTGCCCTATAGGACCGTGGTAGTCCAACAAGTACTGCAAACAACGAACAAAAAAGTGTGCACCGGCCTAGCGCATTATCCTCAATACAGGCTTTATTATTAAACATAAAAATTACTACTCACAAACAATGGTGTAAACCAGTCATATCAAATCCAAATATCAGGAGCAGTCCATGTAAATGTTCACTGTCCTTAACGGATGACGGCTGATGTTTTTTAAGGCTTTGCCTCTTCTAAACAACAGTACAGGGGTGATGCCTCTAGCTGCAGGCATCATTCTGGTACAACCACCTGAAGCCGAGGCCGCATATTAGCATCATGTTGATGCTAAGGGGTTAATAATACTAACCACTTTCTCATGTAACATTATCCAGAATATCTTATGGTAGCAGAATTAGCTCGTTGGATTAATGAGTTATATCTTAAGGTACCTCACCCCTAGTTCTAGTACAAAAAGTATCGAGTGTTGGGGCATAGGCTGGTGTGCTCCGGCGTCATCGGGTTGCCACGCAACCACAAGTGGGCTGGTCCGCCTGTGTTATTCACAGCTGCGCATTGCGTCTACCGACGCACATGCGCAGTTGTACATCGGACCCCGTGACGTCATTATGGCGCGCGTCTCCCTCTATTGACAGCGGGGTTGACAACACACATATAAGCGGCGGTAACGCACTGTTATGGTGCAGACGATGGAGGCTTGACACATGGATCAGGGAAGGTAATGGAGTTTACAACGCTGAACATGTGCTGCTCTGGGACCCATGGTATCTTGCTATAGACTATGGATTCTTCTTTTTTTCTCCACCCCTCCATGCTTTGAAGCTTTTGGGCGGCTATGCGGTTTTAGCATTGTGATGCGGTCTGTACATTGCCGTTAAGGGGCTGTAGTTGAATCCATTTTAAATACCTCTTTTGTATTTGATACCTATCCAAAGGTCCATATAATTGTTGAGGACACAAGGGGGCTGTTCATATGGCTTATATTGTTTCCTTTATCCATATATATACTTTCACAGATATCCAACAAACCACCCGGAGACCCGAATTCAACGGGATATCTCCCCGGGGATATCATACTGATCCCTTTATTCAAGTTGTCGCCCTCCCCATCGTCTGACCAGTGTGCTATTTTTTGGCCTATATTGTGGTAGGTATGGAGACATTTATACTTTTATCACTCTTTTTAACCACCATAATGATCTTTTAATTAAAAGTAATAGTATACTCAATTATAGGGCTATCTATAGCCTCTTAATAATGTATAGATAAATGTCCAATCATATACATTATACCTTGCTAATGTGTGGAATACTTAACAGTATCCATTAGCATCTAATGTACCGGCTTATTAGCACATTATGTACCCTCTACCATTCTAGGCAAGGCTGCCTTTCTCTGTGGTCGTCCATACCCGCCAGGGGGACGTTAGTTGGCACCCAGCACTTATATCTCGGATGTTTGTGATACACCAGTCTCATCACTTGGGAGCATCGCATATGCCTCGGCCTGTATGCTATTGTAAATGAACCTTCTTGCTATTTATGTAAGTAATTGTGGTAATTGTGATCGAATACATGACGTTTAAGTGTCATAAGGTGGAGGGGCTACGGCCCAAGACTCCATTCTTGACACATACTGATATTCGTAGTAACAAAACCATATGATGACAAAGTGTAAACTGTATTTTTTATCACAATAATTTTATATTTTCTTGTTACTTTTCTAGTTGGTCACTGTTAAGCTCAATCCCCTATACCCCTGAGGAAGCGGTATATACCGCGAAACATGTCGGGTAGTGGAAGTTGGATCCATTAGAGGGCCACATACGGGCTATGGTTGTCCAAGCCGGTAGTGACCTTTGAGGAGTCCACCCACCCAATTAAGGATTTGACCTGATGCTGACACTGTGATGTTTGCCATTATGGCATATTTTATATTCTATACATTGTTTGTTATTATGTTTGTTTGATTTATGATTCATGTACCCCATTGTCGGGAAATGTCTGTATACAATAAAGATACAATTTTAGAGAAACTATAGATCACACATTTTTTTGTGACATATTGGTTGTCAAAACGGTACCCTTAAAATCCCAGAATATCTTATGCTTCATGCGGCAGACAGATACATAGGGAGACTTCCAAGCTCCGGCAATGGTGATCTTAGCCGCCAGCAGCATAACATAAACTAAATGTCTCTTGGGACAAAACAGATTTCCTGGAAAATCATTCAGCAGGGAAATAGAGGGTAATTGTTCTAGTTTAAGGCCTTTTATCTTGCGTATCATAGACAATACCCTGTTGCAATAACTCCTAATTCTGGGGCATTCCCACCATATGTGGAGCATAATACCTCATAAAGAACTCCATCCATGGTGCCCTGGTACACCATTGTTCATAAGGTGTTAAGAAAGGAGGATCCGAGGGGGAACGCAATCCTGACAGGAAATTTGCAACTTGGAGAAAATTTAACCATTCAGTGGGGGGGGGGGCATCCCTAAATTATTCATGCAGTATGACAAGGTAAAGGGCTCTCTATGCATATAAATGTGTCCTATGTGGTAGATGCCCTTTTCCATCCACTATTTGAAGGCTCTGATCTCCATGCCTGGAGGAAAAACCGGCTTATGAAATAGATGGTTAAAAAGGGGTAAAGGCCGAAACCAATGCTGGGTTAGTGCAAACTCTGTACCATAACACAAAGGAGTGAAAAAGGGTAGGCCCCATAATAGGGGGTCTAACCTTAGAGGGGAGCCACAAAAGGAACACAATAGTGTGGGAAGGAATCGCTTGTTGTTCGATAGTGACCCAATCAGGATGTTCCCGTCACGTATATACAACGGACAATTGCATAAGCTGGGGTGCCTTATATTATGCCCAAAAGTCCGGAACACCCAGCCCTCCCTCAGTCCTCAGCTTATATAGAGTGGTGCGGGACAGCCTATGGCCCTTAGGGCCTGTGCCTGCATTTTATTTAGTAAACAGGCCTTAGGACGTATCTCACCAACAATGAAATTCCTTTTGGAGGGAATGCTTAAAATTTGACTTGTATCTTGGTGCAGATTTTTGAGAAATCTAGTGAGCCAATCACAGCAGTAGGAAATGACATTTTTGGGGCATCACATATACCAGCTGTGTGTGTATCCATGGGTGTTTGGATCAGAACTGTAAGGGGTGCTTTCTCACTTTAGCTTTTAATCAGGTACGTGTTAGTTATAGCAATTATCCATAACAACTCCAGCCAGACTTGACACATTTAAGAGAGTTAGTTACTCTCCTGACTGCATTAATATTTAATAAACCAAAAAGGTGCAGTACTAAGGAAACTAAATTACATCAACAAACATAAACAATTAAACTGCCAAGAGAACTGTGTAAATCAGCAATTTATGAATAAAGTCCTTAAAGCAGATACATGCAGGCTTTAGAGTCATTGAGGAATAATTACGCATCACACCACTTACTGAAAGTTAAGAACCCTCTATTTATGAGTGGTCAAAAGGTGCTTGATGAATATGTGACAATCTATGGATAATCCGTGTGGTCATCCAAAGGTTCATCCTTATGTTGTCCAGCAGGAATCAACAACAATATGTTACAAGAGGGTAATAAATAGAGAAGAAAACACTGCATAGTGCAGTAAAGTTAAAAGCCACTATATTAAAAGAATCAATCAATGCACCCACATAAAAGTAAGGATAAACATTATCATCAGTATGACTTGAACAATCCAAAGGGAGATCACACAGATTGGTCAGTTTACGCATAGGCATCAACATGTTCCAGCTCCACCTTATGCGTTGCATTGGCAGATTACATCATCAGGGCTCAGGGACCGGATAATCAGACCGAACACTCATCGCACAAGCTAAATACTAACACGGCGGGACTACTCTCTGACTCTCGCAAACTATACTAAAGCGGTGCTCTTATGAAAAACACTCTGCTAAAGGAAAACATATCAATACCTAACCAACACAACCTAATTCTCATAATCACTGCACAAGAGGCTGTCATCATCTGTCCTGGCTCAGATCAGTGCCTAAGAGCCAATTTTTAAGACTGAGATGAAATTGCACGTCTTCTGTAGATTATTTTGTACAAGTAGTATATTTGAAATCTTGTTTTTTGAGAAAGGCTATGATAGTAGCCAATTACACCAGACCATCAGAGAAGTCCAGTCGCTTAGAATAATACAACACAACAAGATGCATTTAAATGGTCTTTTCTTACCACCTATTCTTCCCAATACTATGCCATTAAAAGAATTAAAAAAAAAACATTGGTCTGTTCTAAAGAATGACAGAGTGTTTGGGTTTTTTATTGCTGGAAAATACTGTTGTTTTGTATAGAGGAATGCCATCTATAAGACATAAGGTAGCTTATAATGTCATAGACTGTCCTGTTAGACCCACCTTTTTCCAGAGGATGAAAGGTTTCTATCCTTGACACAAATGTATAGCCTGGAATAATACAACACAACAAGATGTATTTAATCAGTCTTTTCTTACCACTTATTCTTCCCAATACTTCGCCATTAAAAGAAGTAAAAAAAAAACAAAACAAAAAAAAAATACAAACATTGGTCTGTTCTACAGAATGACTGAGTGTCTGGGTCCTTTATTGCCTGAAAATCCTGTTGTTTTGTAAAAAGGAGTGCCATCTATGAAACATAAGGTAGCATCTAATGTCATAGAGCAGGGGTGTCAAACTCAATTTAATCGTGGGCCGCATCAGCATTATGATTGCCCTCAAAAGGGCCGGTTGTATCTGTAAGACTAGATGTCAAGAACATCCCCTACCGTTACATAAGACGTCAAGAGCCTCTCCACCATCAAATGTTGATTCCCCCACCCTCCCTTACATCACAGTGCACCTCCCTTACCTTGTGGTGTTGCTGGGAAGAAGCTGGAGGCATTGCTGGAAAGCAGAAAGTATAAGGTCTGGAGGAGGACTGGAGCTCTGCTGCAGCTACAGGAGAGGTACGAGGGCCACATAAAATGGCCTGGAGGGCCAGATTCGGCCCGCGGGCCTTGTGTTTGACACCTGTGTCATAGAGTATGTCTTTTTGAGCATGAAGGTAAATTAAAACACTATGCCAAAGTTCACAATAAAAATCCTGCTGTTCTCCTGTTTATAGGTATAGAACGATTCGCCCCAAATTGGAGAGGTCGTTTTGTAAGATAGAAAATTTCAAAATTAGAAGCAAGGTGGATTTATAATCTTAAGACTTTATCTTCCTTTGGGTTCAATGTTTTATGGGATGTAAAATGTTTTATAAATAACAGTTAAAGATTTCCATGATATCTAATTTTTTTTTTAATTTTAATTTTTACATGGCCTTTTCTTCTTGTTTTTTTCCTTTTCCTCCTCTCAAGTTGTTTTTGTTTTTTTAAAAAATGTTTTATGTGATTTAGTCAGGTTTTTATAATGTAAATTTATATACTTCTAGTGAAATTATTAGGTTTGTCTGTTTGTTATTTTACCACATGGTGGCGCTGCTTAGAATTGAATGTGCTTCCTTCTTACAAATTTTTATAATAGCACCGTCTTGTGCAGTGATTACGAGAATTAGGTTGTATTGGCATAGTGTTTCTCAAATCAGTGCCCCCTTGTGTATAATTTGCAAGAGTCAGGGAGCAGTCCTACCTCCCAACACTTTAGTATTTATTTTGCATGATGAGTGTCCAGTCCTTGAGCCCCTGATGTAATTTGCTGACAAATTGCATAGGGCGGAGCCAGGACTTTTTTGTTTTGTCAAAATTATTTTTGTTTTGTTAAAAGTTTTTTTGTTTTGTTTTCCCCTTTTTATTGGTTGAACTAGATTGACTTTGTGTCTTTTTTCAACCAGACTAACCATGTAACTATGTAAGGACGTATTGACATCATTGCCCAAGTGGATTGATCTGTGTGATCTCCACTTGGATTATTTCAGTGATACTGGCGGTTTTGTTTATCCTTCCATTTATGTGAGTGCATTGATTGATTTGTTTAATAAAGTGTTTTTTTTTTTTAATTCTTTGTTTTAAGTTTTTTAGTCATACACCAGTTCAGAACAATAACACTGTAAGAGCCGGTTCACACTACCGCGACCAGAAAGTCGCCCCATGAAGGAGCGACTTTTTAGCGTGACTTTGAAGAGACTTGTAAGCGGCTTGTAAGAGACTTGGAAGAGACTTGTGCACTACTTTGAAGAGACTTAAATGATAGGCGACTTTGTCTGTGGGGAATGCCTGGCTAATCTTTTCTTCTTCCTGGAAAGTCTGATAACAAGTCGCTTGAAATAAGATAAGGATCCGACTTAAAGGCAACTCCCATTGAAGTCTATGTGCACAAGTCGGATAGAGGTCACCTTGAAGTAGTACAGGAACCTTTTCTAAAGTCAGAGCGACTTCAGTAGTGCATATTAAGATCATAAATTCATTTACATTGAATTTGTGATGACAAGAGACTTGGGGCGACTTGAGGGCACACAAGTTGTGTCCCAAGTCGGAGTAGTGTGAACCGGCTCTTAGAGTTTGTCTAACGAGAGAAGGTTACAAAAAATAACATACACAGGTGTGCAAAAAAAGCACAACCAAAAAAATTAGATCACATAGGGTACATTCAGCTAATGAGTTCAAATAATATCCCCTCTGACAGTCCAAAGAACAAAAAAAAAAAAAACCTCATGGAAAAAACCTACCACGTTCCTATGGGTATGGCTTGTAAAAAAGTAACGTGTTGAAATGTACGGAAGGTTCAGAAATTGATGGAATGGAAGAAGGGGAGAATAAGAGAGAGAAAGAGGAAAAAATAAGGGGGGGGGGTGTTGAAAGGGGGTCAAAGATATTAAAGTAGAACAACACTGTGCGCCGCTCTCAACTTTAAATATAGCTCTTAAGCTATGTTACTTTGGGGTATGCATCCAACCCGGGGAAGGCTGAAGGGACTGGTAGTCTATGGAAAACGTAAAGTCAATCCAGTTGAAACAACGTTTTTGAAATTGTACTTCTGTATTGTGGTTGACCATCAATTCCTCCACCATGTAAATTTCATTGAACTTAGCTACCCATAGTATAATTGGTAGAGCTGTTGGGTTTCTTCCAATACAAGGGAATTTTTTTTATTTTTCACATACATGTAAAAATCTTAATTTTTAGCAATAAAATGAATTAAACCCCCAGAACATTATATATTTTCTGAAAGTAGAGGCCCTGTAGAAAAAAAAGGTGATAGTTGCAAATTTTTGTTTCACGTGATATTTTAACTGTTTATTAAATGCATATTTTCAGGAAATAATATAATAACATGAATTTTAGTGCAAAACCACACCATACAATACCCATTTTTGTTTAAAATATAAAAGATGAGGTTGCATCGAGTAAATAAATACCAAACATTTAGGGCCTGATTCATAGTACGGCGAATTGGCGTTTCGGCGTGATTTTGCGAAGCGGCGATTATTTAAGTCTGAAATTGGCATTCAAAGAACGGCGGGCGGAAAATAGCGCCTAGTGTGAGATTCATTAAGATGCAATATGGTCAGAGCGCGACTTAAAACCACGCCAGCTAAAAGCTCGACTAAAGTTTAGCCAAATTTTCCCCTGTACCCCCAAAAATCCCAAATCACTGTGGAAGGTGTGGAAGTCAATTTGGAGATGACTTGCGTTTAAAAAATCTCAAAAACTGACTTAGAAAGAGAGATATCTGCGAAAGTGTGGAAAGGTTAAACAGCTCCTCCAGCCGCGAGCTGCGAACTCGCGAATGTGCGCATGCGCAACGTCAAATTGGCTCAAAAAATTTCGCCAGCGCGATTTTGGGTCAATTTTTTTTTGAATACCGCTTGCAAATCCGCTGTCTCGCCCATAGAAAATGGCAAAAACCGGCGGAATTGGAAAAACATGCACACTTCCAACAAGGGATCCTTTAGTAAACACCATCACATTCCATACACCTTTCCTGCTAACTCCGAAATCATAGCAGTCAAATCTACAGTGTTTATATAGAACCTCCACATTCTCTGAAAAAACCCACAAAATATTACATTGGGGAATTGGTCGTCAGATAGAAAAAAAATAGATGTAAAACATATTTCAAAGAAAGATTATTAGCATTTCACACATATCAAGGAAATGTCACAATTTTGACAATATTTTATGTGTTTCCAAAGAATGTTTTTAGAAATATATTGCAAATACTACCTTTTCTTCCATATGGGTATGGCCAAGTGTTACCATTTTACTACACATTTAACTGAAGGTATATATATATATATCCCTTATACTTGGCTAATTAGCAAAGTATGCCCAACAAACAAATAGAGCTTTAGCTCACAATATTGCTACATATTGACTTTATGGGGCATCTTTTGTATTTTGTTCATGTCTTTGGATTAAAAGTTTGCTGATACACATGCCTTTTTCAAACATGAACAAAATTAATGATGTCAACATTTGGAGGATTGGAGATATCCAAGTGTTGCCCATACAGAGGGCACCTTCCGGATTCGAACTTACAAACCTACAGCAGGAAGGCAGACTCCCTAATCATTGTGCTATTTCTCAGTGAGCGTTGGGTGTTTTCCTCATGCCGTCAAAATGCTCACATGGGAACAGGGGCCATTGAACTGAATAGGATTGGATTTTTTGCCTGTTTTGGGAGCTGATCCTTGAGCTGGACAAATCCCCCTCAAACGCCCCCAAACGGGCTACGTTCACATGTACGTGTTTGTGGTCTGTTTTTGGGGCTTTTGTAGGTGATTTCATATAACAATGCCTGCCCAAAAAATGCATGTCAAAACGCCTGTGAAAACGCCAGCCAAAATGCACATAAGAACGCCTGATATAATTGCCACGCCAAATTTAGGGATGTTCATGAGTGATGAGTCAGATTGTTGGCTTACATATCTGTTCAATCGTCACAATCTCACTTCTCAAATCCCAAAAGGTGTGTTTCAATTGTTTCCCTAAATATATATTTCTCTCTCTCTCACGTAATTGTATATATATGTATGTATTCCTGTATCTAAACATTCTAAATAATGACTAGCAAACTTCAAGAGAGAATTTTTTCAATTCACATATACTATACACACCTACATACATTTCTATTCCTCATTTCTATTTCCCTTGTTTTGGCAACTGAGCATGCTCAAAAACACACAGGATACACACATTTAATTTTTGGACTGGGCGTTACCATTCTGGGTGTGTTTGCTTGGATTATATATAGCTCACTCAGACATCAGGAAAGATTTGACCTACGAAGAGGTCCAATATATTTGTGTGTCACATGTTTTATGGGTAACATTTTTGGCCCTTTGTTATTTATGGAGGTGAGATTTGGCTGTGTTGTGTGTTGACTCTCTGTAAGTATTTATTGCTGTTAACATAATTCTGTCAATCTGCACATGCATCTGTTGATTATGGGCTCTTTGTCGATGTATATGGTCTAAATGTTGTACAAAGGTTGTTTTGGTTTGAAAAATACAAATGTAATAAACAGCATGTTTCCAATTTTTTTTTTAAAATGTCTTCATGTGTCTAAATAAAGTTTTCTGGTGTCCACAAATGTATGTATTTGTATTTCTTTTTCTAAGTTAAATCTGCTTAATGGTTGTGTATGTTCACTATTCGCGAATTCGCGAATATACAAAACCGCG